>NC_057752.1:2647539-2685303 GCF_004010195.1 Chiloscyllium plagiosum
TGAGGGGTGACCTTATAGAGGTTTACAAAATTGAGGGGCATGGATAGGGTAAATAGGCAAAGTCTTTTCCCTGGGGTCGGGGAGTCCAGAACTAGAGGGCATAGGTTTAGGGTGAGAGGGGAAAGATATAAAAGAGACCTAAGGGGCAACTTTTTCACACACAAGGTGGTACATGCATGGAATGAGCTGTCAGAGGAAGCGGTGGAGGCGGGTACAATTGCAACATTTAAAAGGCATTTGGAGGGGTACATGAATAGGAAGGGTTTGGAGGGTGATGGGCCAGGTGCTGGCAGGTGGGACTAGATTGGGTTGGGATATCTGGTCAGCATTGACTGGTTGGACTGAAAGGTCTGTTTTCATGCTGTACATCTCTATGACTCTATAACTGTCTGAGCAAAGACGTTTTTCCTCATCTCACTCCTAGCTCTTGTAATGCTTTTGTAAAGCATCTTGAGGTAGATTTACAACATTAAAGGGTCTTGATGAATACAAGTTGCTATCTTGATGATGCTGCCCTGATAGCATTATCCCATGAGCCTTTGCCTTCTAGCAAACGAAAATGATTACTGTTACTCATGTTTCTTTCTTTGATTGTGTGATGGTCTTTCTGGGTGAGGTTGTATTTTAGGTACACTATAAGCACACATTACTATCAGTCATGTTCTATCTGTTCCACTAAGTGGTGGAATGAGACCTATCTTGGTCTATTATTGTCCCTGGTGTGGAGAGAAGTGCGTCTGCATGCAATCTTAAACTCTGCTCACCATGCACTGCCTCAAATTGTTCGTGGCCCTGAATATGGGGGTTGGACCCTGTTTGGATCAGGTAGGCCTGAGGCCTGATCAAAATTATGCCAGAGGATAAGGTCAGCAGCAACCCTCGATAACATGAAGAATGTGGTTGAATGTCAAGTTACCCATGTTGGTCACAAAAACAGGATCTGAATGGGGATAGTTGGGGAAATGCAATGAGACCTGGGTTTCCTCGTACACCAGTCACTGAAAGTAAGCATTACAGATGTAACAGGCAGTGAAGAAGGCAAATAGTATGTTGGTCTTCATAGCGAGAGGATTTGAGTACAGGAGCAGGGATGTCTTGCTGCAATTGTACAGGGCCTTGGTAAGCCCACACCTGAAGTATTGTGTGCAGTTTTGGTCTCCTTATCTGAGGAAGGATGTTCTGGTAATGGAGGGAGTGCAGCAAAGGTTTACCAGACTGATTCCTGGAATGAGAGAAAGCGATGACTGCAGATGCTGGAGATCAGAGTTGAAAAGTGTGGCATTGGAAAAGCACAGCAGGTCAGACAGCATCCAAGGAGCAGGAGAGTCGGTGTTTCAGGCATAAGCCATTCATCAGGACATTCCTGATGAAGGGTTTATGCCTGAAACACCACCTCTCCTGCACTTCGGATGCTACCTGACCTGCTGTGCTTTTCCAGCGCCACAATTGTCAACACTGATACCTGGGATGGCAGGGCTAACCCATGAAGAGAGACTGGATCAGTTCAGACTGTCCTCGCTGGAGTTTCAAAGAATGAGGGGGCATCTCAAAGAAACTGATAAAGTTCTAACAGGATTAGACAGGGTAAACAAAGAAAGGATGCTCCCAATGTCTGGGGAGTCCACAACCAGGATTCACAGTTTAGGGTAGGCCATTTGGGACTGAGATGAGAAGAAATGTCTTCACCCAGAGAGTGGGGAGCCTGTGGAATTCTGTGTCACAGAATGTGGTTGAGGCTAAAACATTGAATGATTTCAAGAAGGAGTTAGATATAGTTCTTGGGAATAAAGGGATCAAAGGGAATGAGGAGAAAGCTGGAAAAGGGGACTAAATTGAATGATCCGATTGAATAGCGGAGCAGGTTTGAAGGGCCGAATAGTCTATTCCTGCTCCTATTTTCTATGTTTTTAAGTCCGAGGAGGAACATTGGGATGGACCATAATGGCAGGGGCAATTGCAAGAAGCTGATGTGCCAGAGAAGATCAATGTAATAAATGATTTTGTTGCACTGAGTGCTGGACAATAAGGATCCAACTGGTTAAAACCAAATCGAGGCCTGATGTCAGGGAGCTCATCAGATGGAAGGATTCTGGAATTGTACAAGGACCAGAGTCTGGAATCATTTAAGAAACCATTGCAATCTTGTGGTCAGGGGACTTTCGGGGATTTCCTGCAGCAAAGTGCTCCCCCCATGGTTGTTTTTTTGTTTGATATTTACTATGTGATCCTATGGTGCACTTGGTCTTGCACTCACTTCTGAGCCAGTAGAGATGTAGGTACAAGTCCCACTTAAGGGACTGCAGACCAAATTTTTGGTAGAGTCGAAAGGGAATTGAGGGATTGCTGCCCTGTCAGAAGTGCTGTCTTTTAGCTTTTATAGACAAAGCATTAGTGTGTATGTCTCTTACTGAACTATGCAGATCACCATGGGCCTTTTGCCAGCTTTGCCACTATATCGAAGGTTTTCATCTATTCTCCCTCTGAGCTAGTTCCTGCCAGGGCCCTTCTGTATAGAGAAGAAGCTATGAATTTAACTATATATCTTCCTATCCCTAGCCACACTGGTATGTGGCACAGCAAATAATCCTGAGATTACAACTCTCGAGGTCCTGCATTTCGGTTTCCTAACTAACTCCTAGAACTCCTTTTGCAGGATCGTATCTCTCCTTCTACCTATGTCATTGGTACCAATATGGACCTTAACCTCTGGCTGCTCAGTGCTTGCTTGGAGATATCTTGACCCTGGCACCAGTAGTCCCACAGCCACAGAAAAGCCAAGCTGTGCCCTGACTATAGAGTCCCCTATCACTACTCCTCACCCACTTTGTAGGAATAACAGCAAAATGGGCTGCTATTTAAATGTTGAAAAATTGTAGCATGCTGTGTAGCGGGACCTGGGTGTGCTTGAGCATGAATCACCAAAGAGTTGATTTACAGGTGCAGAAGTAATTAAGAAGGCAAATGGAATATTGTCCTTCATTGCTCGAGGGATGAAGTTTAAAAACAGGCAGGTTCTGCTGCAGCTGTATGGGATCAGACCTACAGTACCATGTATAGTTTTGGTCTCCTTACTTGACAAAGGATGGACTGGCACTGGAGGGGGTGCAGAGGAGGTTGATTCCGGAGTTGAGAGGGTTGGCTTATGAGGAGGGGAATGGCCTCAGTTGCTGTGATATTCTTCTTATGCATTGCCTGCTCACACTTACTTGTCTTCCTAGTGGTCATCCCTCTCTGTGTAGCCCTTACAGGTGGTGTGAGCAGCTTAATAAATGTGCTATTGACGACATTCTCAGCCTCATGAATGCCCCATAGTGAGTCCATCCGCAGCACATTGCCAGTGTTGCCAGCCAGATTTCCGAATTGCACTTTAAGCAAAAAAACAAGGAACATCCCAAAAGCATAAAATATTAGATCCAGAAACATCAGCATTGATTTCACTAATCTCTGCACAAACAAGATCGAGAAAATGTCAGAATCAGAGGAACAGTTGTCACGGCCCAACAAAGCAAGTTCTTAACAATCGGTAACCTAATTATCCTCCATCTGTCCCTGAAAGTGGTCAGACATTCTCGTGCAGTTTGTTCTGTCTTAACTCTTTATAATTCACTGTGCATTATCTGTTATACACTGTATTACTATTAATGTGCAGACAAGCTATTTTAAATGCCTGACTACCCATTTACATGGATCATGTATTTAAAAAGAATTATTTTGCTATTGTTCAAGCCGAACAGTGCACTGGCAAATATTCAGTCTGTGAATAGACCAAATGCGGTCTCCAGCAAAATCTATTCTGAAACCACAAGGACCTTGAGCTAATTAAAGGACATAGCCATGGCTCATACTTCACCCATCTCTCTGTCCAATTTCCGAATTGCACTCAGAGTCGTGTGCAGCCTGGTATTAATGTACTTATGAAATGGTGGTTCTGTCAGCTCCTAGTCCTGTTGTGTAGTATCTTTACTGTCTAGGCCTACCTTTGGGATGTGATTTCTTGCCGACTTTCTCTGTCTTCAAGAATTCAGTGTTGTGTCTAAGCCCTACTGTGTGCGAGATCTTGGAGAAGATTTGTAGTTCAGGTTGTGAATCAGGTTGTCGGTTTGCTCACTGAGCTTGTGGGTTTGATGTTAAACAAACCCACCAGCTCAGCGAGCAAACTGACAGCCTGACCTACTGTGCATGCAAACGTGCCCTCATTTCCTGTGTTTGGTACAGCATCTCTACACTCTATCCTAATCCATGGGAATTTCACCAAAATCCGAAGAGTTACCATTGACCAGAAACTGAACTAGACTAGCTATATGAATACCATGGCTGCAAGAGCAGGTCAGAGGCGAGGAATAATGCAGCAAGTAACTCACCTCTTGACTCTCCAAAGCGTGTCCACCATCTACAAGGCACAAGTCAGGAGTGTGATGTAATACACCCCACTTGCCTGGATGGGTGCAGCTCGAACAACACTCAAGAAGTCTGACATCATCCAGGACAAAGCAGCCCACTTGACTGGCACCACATCCACAAACATCCACACTCTCCACCACCAACACTCAGTAACAGCAGTGTGAACTATCTACAAGATGCACTGTAGAAATTAGCCAAAGAACCTCAGGCAGCACCTTCCATGACTTCTACCTTCCAGAAGGACAAGAGCAGCAGATGCATGAGAACACCATCCACTGCACGTTCCTCTCCAAGCCACTCAACAACCTGAAAATTTATCGCTGTTCCTTCAGTGTCGTTGGGTCAAAATCCTAGAACTCCCTCCCAAATGGCATTGTGGGTCAACCCACAGCACATGGACTGCAGTGGTTCTAGAAGGCTGCTCACCACCACATGTCAGGACAATTAGGGCAGGGCAATAAATACTGGCCCAGCCAGCAATGCCCACATTCCATGAATGAATTTTAAAAAAAACTTATCTTCAGTGGCTGGCATTTCGGCGTACAACACATTCTTTGTCCCAGCTTTGGAAAATTTCCTTTTGTTCATGGTGCTTTGCCAGGCACCTTTTGAGAGTTTATTGAGCTGTAAAACAACAGGATTCAATTCTGATTTTCGTTTGTCTCTGGTTTGTTGATAACTGCCCAGTCCTGAATCCTCAACTTGTTTTAGTCTGCTAGCATGCATTGTTCACACCATGTTTCCCCAGTTCAGTGAGCCCTGGTACCCATAGAGAACAGGCTCTTTTGCCAATTGGTGTGATAGAACATTACAGCGGAGTACAGTCCCTTGATGTTGCGCTAACCTGTGGAACCATCTGCAGCCTATCTAACCTACACTCTTCCATTTTCATCAATATGTCTATCCAATGACCATTTAAATGCCCTTAAAATTGGTGAGTCAAGATTAGAGTGGTGCTGGAAAAGCATAGCAGGTCAGACAGCATCCGAGGAGCAAGAAAAGCAATGTTTTGGGCAAAAGACCCTCGTCAGGAATCATCAGGATTCCTGCTGAAGGGCTTTCGCCCGAAACGTCGATTTTCCTGCTCCTCAGATGCTGCCTGACTTGTTGTGCTTTTCCAGCACCACTCTAATCTTGACTCCAATCTCCAGCATCTGCAGTACCCACTTCTGCCTTTAAGTTGGTGAGTCTACTACTGCCGCAGGCAAGCCTTTCCACTCCCATACTACTTTGAGTAAAGAAACTACCTCGGATATCTGTCCTATATCTTTCATCCCTCAATTTAAAGCTATGTTCCCTCGTGCTAGCCATCACCCTCAAGGAAAAAGGCTCTCATTATCCACCCTGTGTAACCCTCTGATTATTTTATATGTCTCAGTTAAGTCACCTCTCAACCTTCTCTCTAACGAAAACAGCCTCAAGTTCCTCAGCCTTTTCTCGTAAGACCTTCCCTCCATACCAGGCAACGTCCTCGTAAATCTCTGAACCCTTTCCACAAAGCTTCCACACCTTCCCATAATATGATAACTTTAAAATAATTCGACTTTGTAAACTGAGAAGATGTTTACACCTGTGAGGCAGTCTAAAACTGGGTGTATGAAGATGGCCACTCATTAATCTATAAGACCATAAGATACAGGAGCAGAAGTAGGCTATTCAGCCCATTAAGTCTGCTGAGCCATTCATTGAGATGCTGGTTGATCTGATCATCCTCAACTTCACTTTCCTGCCTTTGCAGACAGGAATTCAGGAGCAACTTCCTCACCCAGAAAGTGGGAGAATGTGGAACTTCCCACCAGGAATAGTTGAGGTGAAGAAAGGAAATACCATTTCAGTAGAAACTGGATAAGTACATGAGGGTAAAAGAAATAGACTGATTCTTTTAATCATTGCATGGGATGTGGGTGTCACTGGCTAAGCCAGCATTTGTTGCCCATCCCAAATTGCCAGGCCATTTAAGAGTCAAGACACATTGCTGGAGTCACATGTAGGCTTGACCAGGTCACAATGTCAAATTTACTTTCCCTACTTCTCCTAGTTCTTATGAATGGCCATCTGTGCTATAAAGGAGTGTGCGAGACTGAATAAAAAGCTGGACTCTTGTTGACCATTATCTGTCAGATAACCTGGGGAGATCATGCAGACCCTTCCCATTGGCAACATAAAGCCCATTAATAGAATTACAATCCTTCATGTAATAGATCTCTCCCTGGAAAAGGGAATAACCGTGGAGCTATGGGGAAAAGGGCAGGGGAAGGGAGACTAATTGGATGCAGCATGATTGGCTGCAAGATTCTCCGTACCTCTAAGTTCAGACCTCTAGACAAGGCCTGTTCAAGGTTGAGGGATGACTGGGTGATGAACTGAAGCCAGTTTGAGTGGCTGTTCCTTAAAGTAAATGAGAGTTGGCAAGTCTTCAGACAGAATCCATCGCAATTCTCTTGGCACATTTGAATGTCAGGGAGGCCCAGGAGCCAAACTTGGCAGTCTGGAATGTGAACTAAATGCTCCGACTGCTAGACTACATTACAGCAGTCTGAAAATATGTTAGAATACATACACGGTGTGTACATGCTAGTTAATCTCACTAGCTTTTTGCTGCAAAAGACTAGATGGCATCAGCGCTACCTTAACTGTGCCATGTGAGGGCACAACCACTTGACTCCTAATTGTTTTCAACATGACTTGCAGAATTAGGTTCTGGTTTTCAGTAAAGATTTGGTCAGCGTTTATTACCCATCCCTAATTGCTCAGAGGGCAGTTAGGAGTCAACCACCCACATTGAAGTCATGTATTGTCCAGACCAGTTAGAGATGGCAGTTTCCTTCCCTAAAGGGTATTAGTGAGCCAGTTTTTTTCGACAATTGACACTGGATTTGTGGTCATCACTAGATTCTTAATTCCAAATTTTTATTGAATTCAAATTTCAGCATCTGCCATGGTGGGATTTGAACCCTCTCCCCAGGATATTACCTGGGTCTCTGATTAATAGCAAGAATGCCACTACACCATCACCTCTCCATTCATTTTCCTCCCCTTTTTTTTTGATGCTGACTGTCATCTTATACATTGTTAAAAGTGCCCCTTTGTTATGTGGAAGCATCAACATTGGTTTGACTGAGGAGAGGGGAGGCTTTAGAATGCAGACAATTTCAGTCCTCACCAGCATGTATATGCAAGACCATAAGACATTGGAGCAGAAATTAAGCCATTCGACCCATTAAGTCTGCTCTGCCATTCAATCATGCTTGATAGGCTTTCAACCCCATTTTCCTGCTTTTTCCCTGTAACCTTTGATCCCCTTGGCAATCAAGAACTTCTCTATCTCTGTTTTAAATGTACTCAATGGCCTGGCCTCCACAGCCTTCTGTGGCAACGAATTCCACAGATTTACCATTCTCTGGCAAAAGAAATTTATCTTATCTCCGTTCTAAAGGGACTTCCCTTTACTCTAAGGCTGTGCCCTTGGGTCCTCATCTCTCCTGCCAATGGAAACATCTTCCCAATATCCACTCTGTCCAGGCCGTTCAGTATTCTAAAAGTTTCAATCAGATCCCCCCTCGTCCTTCTAAACTCCATCGAGTATAGTTCCAGAGTCTTCAAACATTCCTCATATGTTAATCCTTTCATTCCTGGGATCATTCCCATGAACCTCCTCTGGACCCGCTCCAGGGCCTATATGTTTTTCCTGAGGTATGGGGACCAAAACTGCTCTCAATTCTCTAAATGTGGTCTGACCAGAGCCTTATAAAGCCTTAGAAGTACACCCCTGCTTTTATATTCTCATCCTCTTGAGATGAATGACATTGTATTTGCCTTTCTAACTACTGACTCAACCTGCAAGTTTACCTTGAGAGAATCCTGGACTAGGGCACCCAAGTCTCTTTGCACTTCAGACTTCTGAATTCTCTCCCCATTCAGAAAATAGCCCAGGCCTTTATTCTTCCTACCAAAGTGTATGCCCTCACACTTTCCCACGTAGTATTTCATCTGCCACTTCTTTGCCCACTCTCCTAACCTGTCTAAATCTTTCTGCAGCCTCCCTGTCTCCTCAGTACTACCTGTCCCTCCACCTATCTTTGTATCGTCTGCAAACTTAGCCAGAACACCCTTAGTTCCTGCATCCAGATCATTAATGTATAAAGTGAAAAGTTGTGGTCCCAACACTGACCTTTGTGGAACACCACTAGTCACTAGCTTCCAGCCTGAGAAGGACCCTTTTATCCCCCCTCTCTGCCTTCTGCCAGACAGCCAATCTTCTATCCATGCCAGTACCTGGCCTCTAACACCATGGACCCTTATCTTACTCAGTAGCCTCCTGTGCGGCACCTTATCAAAGTCCAGATAGACAACATCCATTGGCTCTCCTTGGTCTAACCTGCTTGTTACCTTCACAAAGAATTCGAGCAGATTTGTCAGGCATGATATCCCTTTGATAAAACCATACTGACTTTGCCCTGTTTTATCATACACTTCCAAGTATTCAAAAATCTCACCCTTCATAATGGACTCCAAAAGCTTACCAATGACTTTAGGTCAGGTTAATCAGCCTATAATTTCCTGTCTTTTGCCTTGCTCCCTCCTTAAATGTATACACACTCAGTTGGCTAGATGGCTGGTTTGCAATGCAGGGTGGTACAGTGTGTATTCAATTCCTGCCCTGACTAAGGTTTTTTTTGACCATGAAGGACTGTCCTTCACAATCTCTCCCCTTGTTTGAGGCATGGTGACCATCCCATTAAACCATCACAAGTTGTTTCTCTCTCTAGTAAAAGAGCAGCCCTATGGTCCTATTCATAGAATCCCTGCAATATGGAAGCATGCCATTCAGCCCATCAAGTCCACACTGGCCCTCCAAAGAGCATCCCACCCACACCTGTCCCCCTATTCAATCCCTGGGACTTAGCATTTCCCATGGCTAATCCATCTATCCTGCACATCTCTGGACTGTGGGAGGAAACTGGAGCACCCGGAGGAAACCCACGCAGACGTGGGCAGAATATGCAAACTCCACACAGACAGTCATCTGAGGCTGGAATCAAATTTGCGTCACTGGCGTTGTGAGGTAGCAGTGCTAAGCACTGAGCCACTGTGCTGTTACCTTTATGTACAGGCATGCAGGTGCACCAATACTCAGACCCATACATTCACACAAGTATACACACCTACCCTAACCATAAGATGTAGGAGCAGAG
Source organism: Chiloscyllium plagiosum (assembly GCF_004010195.1). Taxonomy (NCBI): domain Eukaryota; kingdom Metazoa; phylum Chordata; class Chondrichthyes; order Orectolobiformes; family Hemiscylliidae; genus Chiloscyllium; species Chiloscyllium plagiosum. The sequence goes on from NC_057752.1 coordinate 2,657,136, forward strand.
GAAGACCATTTTGTGAAATTCTCCTGACTGTCTCTAATGTCAGCATATCTTTGGTTAGGTAAGAGGACCAAAACTGTTCACAGTATTCCAGCTGTGGTCTGACTAGTGGTTTGTATAGTTTTAACAAAATCTTTCTACTTTTATGCTCCATTCCCTTTGAAATAAAGGAGAAAGTGAGGACTACACTCCTGATAGAATAAAGAATACAGTGCAGAACAGGTCTTTCAGCCCTCGATGTTGCGCCGACCTGTGAACTATTCTCTGCTTGTCCCCCTACACTATCCCACCATCATCCATGTGCTTATCTAAGGATTGTTTAAATCTCCCTAATGTGGTTGAGTTGACTACGTTAGCAGGTAGGGCATTCCACGCCCTTACCACACTCTGCATAAAGAACCTGCCTCTGACATCTGTCTTAAATCTATCACCCCTCAATTTGTAGTTATGCCCCCTCATACAAGCTGATGTCTTCATCCTAGGAAAAAGACTTTCACTGTCTACCCTATCTAATCCTCTGATCATCTTGTCTGTCTCTATCATATCCCTTCTTAGCCTTCTTATTTTATTCCTGAAACATCAACTCTCCTCCTTCTTGGATGCTTCCTCACCTGTGATTTTCCAGTGCCACCGTTTTCGCCTTTGAAATAAAGGTCAACATTCTATTTACCTTCCCTATTGCCAACTGAACTTGGATGCTGGCTTTTTGTGATTCATGATGAGGCCTCCCAAGTATTTCTGTTCTGTCGCTTTCTGTAGTCTGGAAGCAGAAAAGGGGTAGAGGGAGCAATGGTGCAGTTGGGGGAGGCTGCGAAAAAGAGGAAACACAATAGTAAGGTTGATTTGCACTGGGGTTGAGGTGGGTTGGGTGGGGGGGTGGGGGGGGTGGGGGAGAGGTTTGGAGAGCAAAAACAGAATAAAGAGAACAGCAGCCATCATAAGGACGATTTGATGGGTGACTAGTGATTTGCTGGGTGACTAATGGACTGGGACAAGTAAACTCGCCCATGCAGATTGCCAACAGGGCTACAACTGACCTCTTCCCATGCTGGAACCATGTCACTTGGGGAAAATACAATGAGTTCCTTTGGCCAATTCAAAACCCCTGAACTTTCCATCCCATGATGGCACACAAAGCCAAAGGATAAGGGTTGACTATTTTGGACTGCGATGAGAAGGGTTTTCTTCACTCGTTTGGGGGTAGAATGTAGGGAAGAGCTTTAGAATACTCTAATCAGAGGGCTGTTGGTGTTCAGTCATTGAGTACATTCAAGATGGAGTTGAGTGAAAGATGTCAAGGAATAGTTCAGGAAAATGGTGTTGAAAGAAAAGATTGGCCATGATGTTGAATGGCAGAGCAGGTTAGATGGGCCAATTGGTCTTTTCCTGCTCCTATTTCCAGCATTTCTCTAGGTGTGCATTTGAACAGCTATAGGGAATAGGATTTCCCTTTACTCCCCCAATCAGGGCTACTCTCAGTGTTATGGAACCTCTATGCCAAATGCTAACACTGTTGTCACTTGGGTTGAACAAATGTAGGCTTCAGCTGCAGCCTCCTGAACTTGGAAAGATTGCAGACTGATCATTTCAGGTTCTGAATCCCTGGTGCTTGAGCTGGAATGTTGGGTCTTTTATCAGGAGTACTGCTATATAGCCTCTTTGTATTGGGTGCAAATAGGCTGTTCTGCCTGTGTGGCAGATTGAATGCAGTGAACAGAAAGAACAAGCAATGTGAACATCCATTAAATTTTCCTGTGACATTTTACCCTTCGCAAAGACACTGCTGAATCTGCTCTTTTAACTCTGCTCACATCTGTGTACTGCCACACATAAGCAAATGATGGTTTCCAAATGTTTACAGCAAACATATCAGTCAAGTTATTTTGCTGCATAGTCTGATGCTCAGCATTTATTCCTCATCAGTTCTCCCTCCTCCTGAAGGCTGGAGTATGTCCCCACAGTCCCAGACAACCTATCCCACCCCTGCTATCTGACTGAGCCTATTTGCCTGTCTGCACCCTTCTGAGCAGGAGCTTCCCACTTCTGGCTTGGAGGCATTTTGGCTGATGTTACTAACCTGATATTTTTGGGAGGGGGGGGTGGTGGTTGGTGTTAAGGGAAGGGCTAAAATAAATTTTGAGATGTTCAGTAGGCCCTGTCACTATAATCTGAAGCTTGCGATTTTGAGTTGCACGCGAGACTTGAGTGTAAAGTCTGGCTGGCAAAGTGCAGTGTTTCATTTTCCAATCCTCCCAGAAGGAAGGATTACACTTGTGAAGTTTGTATCTGTCCCATGCAATTTGCTAATAAAGGCAGTCAAGTAATCTCCAGACACAGCCTGGGCCCAGAGTGCTGCTGTGCAGACAATCAGTGGCCACGTGATGACATCCAAGTGCTCGACTCATTTTCATCTTGTGTTCTTAAAGGGATATTAGCCACAAAGTGATAATGCAATAGTTACTGGGGTTAGTCTTTAAGCTTTCTTCATTCATCTGTCTCTCTCTGAGGGCCTCAAAAACAAAACAACATAGTTACATAATGCCTTTAGTGTTGTAAAATGTCTTTATGGCAAAATGTCCTGATAATCGCTGACCAAAGTATGACACTGAGCCTCGTAAGGAGATATTAGGGTTAGACGACCAAAAGCTCTGACAAAGTGATTGGTTCTGGGAAGTGTCTTAAATGAAGAAATGAAATAGGTGGAAAGGATTGGCAAGGAAATCCAAGAGCTTGAGGCTGAGGCATAGTTATCTCTTTTATTCACTCGTGGGATGTGGGGATTGGTGACTGGGCCAGTGTTTATAGCCCGTCTCCGCTAATAAAAATCCTGTTAAGATCGGGGATTCTCAAGAGGCCAGAAGTAAAGGAGTGCAGATATGTTGGAGGGCTGTGAGGTTTGAGGAGGTTATAGAGGTTAGGGAAGGGCAAGGCCATGAATGGATTTGAAAACCAGTATAAGAATTTAATAATGGAAGCATCAATAAACAGAAGCAAACGTAGGTTAGCAAGCATGGAAGGTGTTGTTTCATTGGGGAGGTGATGGTGTAGTCGTATTAGCAGTAGACTTCTGATGCAGAGACTCAGGTAATGTCCTGGGGACTCTGGTTCAAATCCCGCCATGGCAGAATGCAATAAAAATCTGGAATTAACAGTCGAATGAAACCAATCCAGTTTACAAGTATCCTTTAGAGAAGAAAATCTACTGTCCTGACCTATGTGTGACTTCAGATCCACAGTCAATGCAGTTTATTCTTAACTGCCCTTTGGGCAGTTAGCGATGAACCTGGCCTAGCCAGTGACTAAATGAATGAATATTTAAAAAGAGACAACTTGATGGGCAGTGCATGGGAAAATCAGCTATAAGTGCATCTTGGAAAAAAAACGGAAAGAGTTTAATCTTTTCTCAACTTCTTGTTAAGGGTTCTCAATTTCTCTGTGTGCCTCTGCAGGAAAGAAAATGGTGACTTGCATTGTTTTCCACCAGGGAATTTCCAACAATGATCGGTGAAAAATGGAGGTTTTGCAAACATGCATGTGTGCATTTATGTGTGTGTGTGTGTAACTTTTCACCAAGCCAAAACTTTTCATGTATCGTGAATCAATGAACAAACTGTTCCTTGCTCCGAGTCACTCAGCAGTTCTTCAGTTCAAAGAGGATTCCTTTGTAGATGGGCTCCTAGACACTTAAATCATTATATTTGAATCTTGAAAGCCAATCTTCACCCCAGTGCAGACTTTCTGCCCCCTGGCTATATGTCTTAGGTGCTGATCCAACACTTGAACACAAGTCGCAGAGCTCCTTTATGTTTTTCCTGAACAGGCCTTAGAGGTGCCAATTCTGGAAGTGGGTGTGTTCCCAGAGGGTTGAGCTCCCACCTCACCCTGCCAACTCTAGATATTTTTGCAACTAATAAATCTAACTGTTCAGTAAAGCTGGGGTTGGAGGCTGGGCACCCTTTTTGTTTAATGCCCCCCACCGTGAACTTTCTCCTCGATGTACTGGCTGCAGAGACCTGATGATGATTCATTTTCAAAAGGATTTAGATTTTTATTGTCATGTGTACTCGAGTACAGTGAAAAGTGTACAAAGTCGCCATTCTCCGGTGCCATCTTGAAGTACAAAAGACAAGATTAAAAACAGAAGCAGAAATAAAAGAAACAGCCAAAAGAAAGGAAATGTCCAGATCACTTCCCTGCCTCCACAACTGCATTGGAGGCAACTCAGAGAAGTTCATTTGATTAATTCCAGAGATGAAAGGCTTGTCTCATGAGGAGAGATTGAACAGTTTAGGCTGCTGCTCGCTAGTGTTTAGAAGGATGAGCGATCTAATTGAAGTTTATAAGATGCAATAGGGGATTGATAAAGTAGACGGAAAGAGGATGTTTCCCCATGTGGGGCAATCTAGAACAAGGGGTCATCATGTTAGGATAAAGAGTAGCAGAATTAAAACAGAGATGAGAAATTACTTCTCTCAAAGAGTTATGAATCTATGGAACTCCCTACCCTAGAATGCAGTGGATACCAAGACACTGAGTCAATTTAGGTAGACAGGCAGATTTTTAATTAATAATGGGTTAAAACATTATGGAGAGTGGGCAGGAAAGTGAAGTTGAGGCCAAGATGAGATCAGCCGTGATCATATTAAATGGCAGAGCAAGTGTAAGGGGCTGAATGGCCTACTCCTGTTCCGAGTTGTTAGGTTCTTAATTCTCAGGCAGTCCTCCAGTTTGGCAACTCCAGGCCATTTATTGCTGGGATTCTGCACGCCTACCACCGTTTCTGCATTTGCACTTTTGATACAGTTGTGATGAAGAAATATGCAACATTGTGATCGGGTACAGACTTGGGAGCACAGGTAGGCAATTCATTCAAGACTATGTATCGGAAGTTGGGGAAGGAAAGGACAGGTCAGCTGGCTACATGGTACATGCAAAGCAAACAAAAGAGTTTCTGAACCAAATGATTGACAGAATTAGAGTTTCTATTTACCCAGCCTGAGGATAAAAACTAGGAGCAGAAGTAGGCCATTCAGCCCCATAAACCCTGCCATCTAAAATGATTATGATTGACCTTCAACCTCAACTCCACTTTCCTGCCCTATCCCCATATTACCCAATCCGCTGAGTGGACAAGAACTGATTCTGTCCTCTCAGATGAAGTATAATGTGGGTAAATGTTAGCTTATCCTCTTTGGTAGCTAAAATGAGGTGGCAGATTATTGTCTGTTGATGGTCTGGGATGATCTGGATGTTCTCATATACCAGTTGCAGAAAGAAAGCATGCAGGTGCAGCAGGTGGTGACAAAGTCAAATAGAGTCATAGAGATGTACAGCACAGACAGAGAGACCCTTCGGTCCAACTTGTCCATGCTGACCAGATATCCGAACCTAATCTAATCCCATTTGCCAGCATTTGGCCCATATCCCTCTAAACCCTTCCTATTCATATACCCATCCAGATGCCTCTTAAATGTTGCAATTGTACCAGACTCCACCACTTCCTCTGGCAGCTCATTCTAAATGTGTAGTACCCTCTCTGTGAAAAGGTTGTCCCTTAGGTCTCTTTTATATCTTTCCCCTCTCACCCTAAACCTTTAGCTCTGGACTTCCATACCCCAGGGAAAAGACCTTGTCTATTTACCCTACCCATGCCCCTCATGATTTTATAAACCTCTAAAAGGTCACCCCTCAGCCTCCGATGCTCCAGGGAAAACACCCCCAGCCTATTCAGCCTCTCCCTATAGCTCAAATCCTCCAACCCTGGCAACATCCTTCAAAATCTTTTCTGAACCCTTTCAAGTTTCGTGACATTCTTCCGATTGGAGGGAGACCAGAAATGTATGCAATATTCCAAAAGTGGCCGAACCAGTGTCCTGTACAGATGCAACATGACCTCCCAACTCCTATACTCAATGCTCTAATAAAGGAAAGCATATCAAATGCTTTCTTCACTATCCTACATACCTGCAACTCTACTTTCAAGGAGCTATGAACCTGCATTCCAAGGTCTCTTTGTTCAGCAACATTCCCCAGGACCTTCCCATTAAGTGTACATGTCCTGCTCTGATTTGCCCTTCTAAAATGCAGCACCTTGCAATGTAAATTAAACTCCATCTGCTAATCCTCAGCCCATTGGCCCATCTTATCAAGATCCCGTTGTATTTTGAGGTAACCTTCTTCACTGTCCACTACACCACCAAATGTTATGTTGGTATTCATAGTGAGAGGTTTTGAGTACAGGAGTAGGGATGTCTTGCTGGAATTGTACAGGATCTTGGTGAGACAACACTTAGAGTACTGTGTGCATATTTGATCTCCTTTTCTGAAGAAGGAAGCCACTTACTGTGTAAATGTGTTTTCCCACAATGACACTGTTGCTTCTTTTGCCAATCACTTTAAATGTGTCCTGCTGGCTCTCAATCCTTCCATCAATGAGAACATTTTCTCTCTGTCCAGACCCCTCATGATTTTGAACACCTCGATCAAATCACCTGTCAGACTTTCTCTTCTTCAAGGTGAACAGTCTGAACTTCTCCAATCTATCCAAGTCACTGAAGTTCCTCACCCTGGGCACATTCTCTAATACTGCACCCTTTTCTAATACTTTCAAAAAGTATTAGAATGTGGGCACCACTGGCTGGACCAGCAGGAGTTACCCACATTGCTGTGGGTTTGGAGACCAGGTAATGATGGCAGCTTCCTTCCCTAAAGAGGCATTAAGTGAATTTTCACATCCTTCATACGGTGGGATGCCCTGAACGGGACACAATACTTCAATTGAGTCCAAATCAGTACTTCATGCAGGTTTAACACAATTTCCTTCCTGCAGATTAACTTTCGGTTTGGTTGCCTGGAGCAGTGCTGGTAATCTGGATTTTAACGCGTCACATCAGCCGAGATGTGAGAGTTGATGGCTTTCTGTGAGATCCGGGTGGGCTAGAAGGATTTTTTAAGAAGCTTCAGGTCACAGTCGTGACAGGGACGAGGTGGGGTCTTCCCTGGAGAAATTCCATCCGGTCGGCCGTACCAAAAAAAGGTGGATGTTGTGACGATAGTTGCACAACTAGGTCCAAGAGAACAAAAGGTTTCTGCCACTTTGATGGAGGAGCTCCTTGCGAGCAGCCCTCCGTGGGGGATCCAGCTGGTGTTTCATGTGGGAACGAAACTAAAGAAAGCAGCTGCATCTGCACGAGCTAAGCCCACGCGCTCCAGCTCAAACTAGTCCTTTCCACTGCCCGGGACCAATATGGCCAGCGGCATTGACAAGTGGTGCCCGATGCTGCCACATTTGTTACGGTGTTGCCGTGAAGACGATGGCAAACAGCAAAAGTAAGGAGCAAACACTGATGGTACAGTTTTAAGGAGCAGGCCATTCAGCCTGTCGAGCCTTTCCTGTCATTCAACCGTATCGCGGCTTTCTGTGGGACTACCGTATCTATAACGGACTCGGCTTTGGTTCACATCCTACTTTGCCAATATACTGCCAACCTTTTTGGTCTTGAGTGCTCCGGTTGATCCCCGGTGCCCTCAGCTTTTTGAGGGACAGACAATTCCAAATTGTCGCTTTGGGGGTGTGAAGAGTTGCCTCCTGGCATTAGCCCTGAACGGCCCGACCCGGTTCCTCAGTGTCAATCCCCCTTATTATTGTAAGTGAGATCAACCCTCACTCACTGAAATTCAAGGCAAGGTTATCTAAAACTGAAAATGTGTTGCTGGAAAAGCGCAGCAGGTCAGGCAGCATCCAGGGAACAGGAGAATCGACGTTTCGGGCATGGGCCCTTCCTGCTGCGCTTTTCCAGCAACGCATTTTCAGCTCTGATCTCCAGCATCTGCCGTCCCTACTTTCTCCTAGAAGGTTATCTAAAGCAAAAACCGAAATTCAGCAGGCCAAACAGCATCAAACCAGGTTATCTAACCTGTGCTAAATTCGCCCTCTGCAAGGTAAAAGCTGATTATCTCTCAACTATAAAGATTTGCTAGGCTGGGGCCATTACCGATAGATGTCTGGACGATACTCCTCCTGCAGAGTTTTTTTTCAAATTCATTCATGGAATGTGGGAGGCCAGCATTTATTGCCCATTCCTAATTGCCCAGAGGGCAGTTGAGAGTCAACCCCACATTGCTGTGGGTCTGGAGTCATGTGTTGTTGAGAGTGTGGAGCTGGAAAAGAACAGCAGGTCAGGCAGCATCCCAGGAGCAGGAAAATCGACGTTTCAGGCTGGAACCCTTCATCAGGAATTTGATTAGTAAAAATCTGGAATAAAAGTCTCGTGATGACTATAAAAACTATAAAAGGACTATGACCTGCTGTGCTTTTCCAGTCCCACACTCTCAACTCTGATCTCCAGCATCTGCAGACCTCACTGTCTTCTAGTTGAAGTCACATGTCGGTCAGACCAGGTAAGGATCCAGTTTCCTTCCTTCAAGGACATGAGTGACCCAGATGGGTTTTTCCAATAATCAACAATGCTTTTATAGTCATCACGAGACTTTTATTCCAGATTTTTATTGAATTCAAATTCCACCATCTGCTGTGGTAGGATTCAAGCCTGGATCTCCGAACATTACCCGGGTCTCTGGATTAACAGTACAGCGATAATACCGCCAGACCAAAACCTCCCCTGTGTCTGACACTAAGAGATATCAGGACATTCGCATACAGGAGCATAATCCTTTAAGAAAATTAATTTCTCCGGTTCTCTGTTATAAATCTGATACCCCTTCTCCTAAAGCTATGACCTCTTGTTCCCCACATGAGGAAACATCCTCTTTATGTCTAGTTTGTCAATCTCCTTTAGCATTTTATCTACCTCAGTTCAATCTCATTCTTCTAAACTCTCGTGAGTAGGGGTCTAAAATGCTCAGTCTCTGTCATGAGACAAGCCTTTCAACTCCAGAATTAGTCTAATGAACCTTGGCTGAACTGTCTCCAATACTAGGTAAAAACAATGACTGCAGATGCTGGAAACCAGATTCTGGATTAGTGGTGCTGGAAGAGCACAGCAGTTCAGGCAGCATCCAAGGAGCTTCCAATGAGCTGCCTCCAATACTAGTACATCCCCAAGTAAGGATTCCAAAACTGTATGCAGTACTCCAGATATGGTCTCACCAATAAGTTGCAGTTGCAACAACACTTCCTGACTTTTATACTCCATTCCTCTAGTAATCGATGTCCAAATTCCATTTTCCCTCCTTATTACCTGCTGTACCTGCATACTAGCTTTCTTTTACAGTTCATTTAATTTAATTAACTACAATTACTGTGAACAATCACCATCTGAGTTTTAAGAAGAAGCAAGGTGATGCACATAGAGAAACAAGGACTTAGCAGAATCAGGGAAGATGATAGTGTCATGGTCATGTCATTGGTCAAGGAAACCCTGAGGCTGGGGTGGGGACCTGGGTTCAAATCCCATCATGGCAAGTGGTGGAATTTAAATTCAATTCATAAATCTGGAATATAAAATGAACATGACCATGACAACTATTGTTGTAAAAACCCTTCTGGTTCACAAATTTCCTTTAAGGAAGGAAATCTGTCTTTACCTGGTCTGGCATACATGTGACTCCTGACCCAAGGCAATGTGGCTGACTCTCCACCGCGCTCTGAAATGGCTGAACAAGCATGGGCAGTGAATGCTGGCCCACATTACATGAAAAAAATAACAACAAGCTGCAGAGAGAATCGACAAAAGTAGCAAGGGGAAAATATAGCGAGAGAGACAGCATTCCGCAATGAGAAAAGTAGGGAGACAATTAGAAAATACCACCAAGAAGGTTAATTAAAACTGTGCTCCATGAACTATAATTGCATATTATATTGCATAAATGGCAGACAATGTACAAATCAGCCACTTCTATTAAAAACAGAAGATGTGTAAAATGCAGATAATACATTTATACATTTTGCCATTATATAATGTGCTTCATGGTATATTATTTCAGCTACATACAATATCTAATGACAGCTCTTTGCTGACACAGTCTGTATTTGTGTTTGAACATGTTTTCCTCAGTGATTTGTGCTATGATAAATGATGTTTCTCATTCAGGCAGCAGTCCCTGAATCAGCTGTTTATGGGATAGAAGCGATTCAGTTCAGTTTATGCAAATGCCGTGGTGAAAGGTGCACCTTTCAAAGTCACTTTGCCACAAAAGCAAAAGTGGGAATGAAAAGTGTCTTTGCTACATTTAATCTCCCGAAAGCACATCTGCAGGACAATGCTGAGCACTTGCAGAATTGCACACACCAACAATGGCGAGGGAGATGTTGCCAGGCCATTTGGGTGCCATCAGTGGCATCTGGGAAAGGTTTTCCTCTCGTTCATACCAGATTGTACACACGTTCTCTTCGAACAGTTTCCTGATCTTGGTAACAATATCCAGTGCAGGAAACCTCCCACCTATTGTTACGGTGTCACTAACAGGCAGAGTACAAAGAAAGAACTTGCATTTATGTAGCCCCTTACAGCAGCACAAAATACTTCACAGCCACTGAAGTACTTGTGAAGTGCAGCTACTGATGTAATGTAGGAATTGTGGCAGCCAATCTTTGCACAGCAAGCTCCTGCAAATTACGATGTGATAATGACCAGATTATCTGTTTTTTGCGATGTTGATTCAAAGACAAATATTGGCTGGAGCATACAAGAGAACTACACTGTACCTCTTCAGAATAGCGCGGTGAGATGTTTCACATCCACCCGAGAAGTAAGTGAGGTCGCCATTTAATGTCTTACCTGACAGAAGGTGCCTTTTGACAGTGCTCTGCTCCGTCAGTGCAGCATGGGGAGGTGGGATCCTGGGTTCTTGTGTTACAGTCTCAGAGTGGGACTTGAACCCATGATCACCTAACTCTGATGTTAGCTTTCGATCAAAGGAGCCAGAGTTTCCAGTGACTTAAAGTTGCCCTTTGTGGTGAGGGTTGCATAGTCCAGTGTTACTGTAGGTGTTGCTTGATATACTGTCACTGTCGTGAGAGTTCCTTTGTATAGGCTACTATAGGAGGACTGACATGGTGCAGTGTTTCTACAGTATAAGTTATGTGGTACCATTTCAGTACATTGGGATTTATGGTACAGTATCATCACAGCATGAGTGACATGGTATTCATCAGGAGTTGGATGGTGCACATTATCACTACAGTGTGAGTTAGATGGTATAGTCTCGGACTGTGGGAATTATGTCAGACAGTGTCAGTACAGTGGCCATTATGTGGTACTGTGTTAGTACTATGAAGGTTATGTGGTGCTGTGTCAGTACAGGGGAAATTATGTGGTAGTGTTGCTACAGTGGGAATTAGGTGCGACAGCATCACTACAGTGGGGTTACATGGTACAGTATCAGAACATCAGAAGTTACATGGTACTGTGTTAGTACCACCGGGTTTATGTGGAGCAATGTCAATACAGGGATAGTTATGTGGTCCAGGATCTGAACAGTGGGAGTTATGTGGTATAGTATGGTATACTGCTTCCCAAAACCCCTTGGATGTATTGATCTTATCTGCTTCACTAACTGCTGCACTTAGCCTAGCTACATACTCATTGTTTACACACCTAACGCACCTAAATATTTAGTTACTGCACCCTCAGTGATGCCTTACCCTCTGCTTCATTGTGATTGCTATTTTTAGCCTTCACTGTGCAGTGCAGAAATTGCTTGTTCTCTGACACTTTCTACCTGTGGAGCCAGGATGGTAGCTTCACTCCCTTTCAGCGCACTGCATTCCAGTGTGTCTGTACATCAGCAGGAAGCAACTTAGTCCAGCTGCATTCTGAAGCTCACAGCTAACACATGGGAGGGAGCCAGAGGCCCCCAAGGTTCACTCCTTGGGTGAGCGCAATTCTGCTGAAACCTTCACCAGGGAATTTGAAACAAAGAATTACAAATCCACTCCGTGGCTGTCTCAGGGTACAGCGTCACTTTGATGCCTGTCTCAGGGCATTGTGGTGACTCCCCCAGCTACTTGGACTGTACATCCTCGCACCCTGTTTCCTGTAAAGAATCCATTCCATCCTCCCAATTCCTTATCTCCATCGCATCTGTTCTGATGACGCCAACTTCGACAAGGGAGCTCTGAAATGTCCACCTTATTCCTCAACCGAGGATTCTCCAGCACCATTGTCGACAAAGCCCTCAACCGGGTCCGATCCATGTCTGTACTTCGGCTCTCACTCCCCCTCTTCCTTCCTCCTTGTCCTTACTTACCATCCCACCAGCATCTGTATCCAGAGGATCATGAGCAGCCATTTCTGCCAGATGCCAGCAAGATGCTACCACCAGACACATAGTCCCCTCCCTCCCATGTCCACCTTTCACAGGGACCGTTCACTCTGGGGCATCCTGGTCTACTCTTTCTTCACTCCCAACATCCCTCCACAATCCCACGGCACCTTCCCCTGCAATCGCTCAAGGTGCAACACTTGCCCATTTACCTCCTCCCTCCTCCGTATCCAAGGGCCCAAACACACGTTTCAGGTGAAGCAGCACTTTATCTGCATTTTCCACAATCTGGTCTATTGCATTCGCTGATCACAATGTGGTCTTCTCTGCGTTGGGGAATGAAACGTCGACTGTGTGACCATTTCGCAGAACATCTACGTTCTGCCTGCAAAAAGACCCTGAGCCTCCAGTTGCCTGTTACTTTAACATACCACCCTATTCCCTGGTCAACATCTCCTGTCCCAGGTTTGCAGCAGTATTCCAGCGAATCTCAGTGCAAGCTGGGAAACCAACACCTCATTGTCTGCTTGGGGACCCTGCAAACCTCCGGATTCAATACTGTGTTCAACAACTTTAGGGCCTGAACTCCCCCCATGACCAAGTCCTCATACCACACACACCAGGCCTCGCTATCACACAGTCTGCTATTACATACAATCCATTGTTAGCCACTAACAGTTTCCATTAACAACTATTCACCCTCTCAGCCAGATCGTTATCCACTCCTTTGTCTGTCCAGCTGTTCTCTCTCTTTGGGCTCTTTCCCTATCTATCATTTACTCCTTGCCCCTCCTCCACCATATCTTCTGCATATAAACCAACGTTTTCTGAGCTACCATCAGTTCAGATGAAGGGTCACTGCACCCGAAACATTAACTTTGATTTCTTTTCACAGGTGCTGCCCAACTTGTAGAGCTTTTCCGGCAACTTCTGTTTTTGTACAGTGTCATTGTGATGGTTGCCTCAGGGTACACTGTCACTGTAGTGACTGTCTCAGATTACAGTGTCATTCCGCCTGTCTCACAGTACTGCATCACTCTGATGCCTGTCTCAGGGTATAGTGTTACTGTGGTGACTGCCTCATGGTCCAGTGTCACTGTGACCATGTTGTTTGATGAGTATGTATTATCCATTTCAGGTGTTTTTGCAATCTGTGTGTTCTGGTCTAATTGTTGCTCATCTTCAAGGATATATGAAATAGATCAACATGTTTTTGTGCTCGAATCACTTTGCTTGGTCTGTGCTGGAACATAAACACACCTTGAAGCTTTAGGTGACTTTGAGAGGCCAATCAACTATCACTTCCTTTGCTGATTCTTGCCATTCAGTTTCCTCAATTGCAAAGATATTCCTGTACGTTTCTTGCTGTGTAGCTCAAGTGTCCTCGTACTTGACAGCTGTGCAGGTCCAGTGCAGGTATGCCCAGGCTATTTGACTGTGGGGTGAACCTGTTCAGATGCTCATTTGCCACTTGCACTGCCTAGTGGCAATAGGGGAGGGCTGTTGAGGACAGGGGCTTCTCTGGACAATGATCAACTGCAGCAACCCCAGGTGTGGAGTTTCCTCACCTTCGTCTTAATGACAGACAGAGACCGGTTTCAGTTCTGAAGCTACCACAGAAAGATGCAGGTGAGATTAAATTCATGAGATTACGTCTTTTTACTTTTGTCATGTTTTCTTCTTGTTCAATGAGACGGAATATTGGGGTCCTCAAAATGTCTTTTGGCCATTCTATCTGGCATGCAACTCTTAATCACTTCTGATGTGCCTTTGTGTCCAAGTCCTTTCATCACTTCTGCAGGGATTCCATCCAATCCTAGCAGTTCTTGAAGAAATAGATTCTGCTGAAGTTTACCATTTAAGATAATTGCGTGAGGCATTCTTGTGATGTTCCTCTGTTCATTATCTTGGCGAAGGTGTTATCGGCTCTATTCAAGTCACACGCTTGGTTAGAGACAAAAAAACTGCAGATGCTGGAACCAAAGTAGACAGGCAGGAGGGTGGAAGAACACAGCAAGCCAGGCAACATCAGGAGGTAGGCGAAAGTGAGGACCGCAAATGCTGGAATTAGAGGCGAGAGTGTGGTACTGGAAAAGCGCAGTAGGTCAGGCAGCATCCGAGGAGCAGGAGAGTCGATGTTTCAGGCAAAAGCCCCTCATCAGCAGGTAGAGAAGTTGACGTTTCAGGTGTAACCCTTTTTCAGGACTCAGGGTGGGTGTAGGGGCAGCTGCAGATAAAGGGGGTGGCGGGGGCAGGGTGGTGAAGTGGGGATAGGTGAAGACAGTTAGAGGGTACGACCTGGTTGATCAATGGGAGGAATGAGTCTGGTTTGTGGCAGGGAGGAGTAGAACGGAGGGGGAGGAGCTGGGAACGGAGTCGGGGGATGGGGAGGGAGGTTATTTGAAATTGAGGAACTCAATGTTGAGTCCTCCAGGCTGTAGGCTGCCCAGGCGGAAGATGAGGTGTTGTTCCTCCAATTTGTGGTTTGGTTTGTTGTGGCAATGGAGGAGGCCAAGGATGGTCATGTCCGAAAGGGAGTGGGGAGGAGAATTAAAATGGGTGGTGACTGGAAGGTCCGGTCGGCCCCTGTGGGCCTGGTTTAGATGCTCAGTGAACCGTTCCCTAAGTTTACGTTTGGTCTCCCCGATGTGGTCTTCTCTACATTGGGGAGCACCTGATGCAGTAAACTAGGTTGGAAGAGAGGCAGGTGAACCTCTGTGTCACCTGCAAGGACTGTTTGGGGCCCGTATGGAGTTGAGGGGGGTGGTGTACCAGCAGGTTTTGCATTGTTTCCGGTTGAGGGGAAGGTACCTGGAGGTTTGGTGGTGTAAACCAAGGACTGTCGGAGGGAACAGTCCTTGTGGAAAGCAGAGAGGGATGGGGAGGGGAAGATGTTCTTGGTGGGGTAAGGATGGCAGTTTCCTTCCCTGAAGGGCATTAGTGACCCAGATGGGTTTTTCCACCAATGATACCCTCCTCAGCCTTGCCGAACTGGTTCTCACCCTGAACGGCATTTCCTTCAACTCCTCCCATTTCGTTCAAATCCAGATGGGCCCCAGCTATGCCTGCCTCTTTGTCAGATATGTCAAACAGTCCCTCTTCAGTACCTATACAGGCACTGTGCCCCAACTGTTCCGTCATTACATCAATGACTGCATCGGTGCAGCGACTTGCACCCCGGCTGAACTAGAGCAGTTCATCGACTTCACCCACAACATCCACCACGCCCTCAAATTCACTTGGTCCATCTCAGACACCCTCCTCTCCTTTCTTGACCTCTCCATTTCCATCTCCGGTGACAGTCTCCAGACAGACGTTTACTACAAACTCATAGACTCCCATAACTATCTGGACTGCACATCCTCCCACCCCGTATCCTGCAAGAACTCTATCCCATTCTCCCAATTACTCCGCCTCCTCCTCATCTGCTCGGACGAGGAGACATTCCACTCCCAAGCATCACAGATGTCCACCTATTTTGAACAACATGCTTTTCCTCTCTCTGTCATCCAGACAGCCCATCACTGCACCACCTCCATTCCCCGTTCCACTGCTCTGAACTTCCCACCTCCCAAACGCAATAAAAGCAGTCTCCCCTTGTCCTCACCTACCACCCCACCATTCTCTGCATTCAACGCATCATCCTTAAACACTGCTACCAACTCCAACTAGACCCCACCGCCAAGAACATCTTCCCTTCCCCACCCCACCGCCAAGAACATCTTCCCTTCCCCACCCCACTCTGCCTTCCGCAAGGACCATTCCCTTCCACAATCCTTGGTTTGCGCCACTCTCCCCACCAACATCTCCCGAACCCCCAGGTACACCATCCCCCTCACCTCCATCCAGGGCTCCAAACAGTCCTTGCAGGTGAGACAGAGGTTCACCTGCCTCTCTTCCAACCTAGTTTACTGCAACAGGTGTTCCCGATGTGGTCTTCTCTGCATCAGGGAGACCAAACGTAAACTTAGGGAACGGTTCACTGAGCATCTAAACCAGGCCCACAGGGGCCGACCGGACTTCCCAGTCACCGCCCATTTTAATTCCCCTTTCCACTCCCTTTCCGACAAGACCATCCTTGGCCTCCTCCATTGCCAAAATGAACCAAACTGCAAGTTGGAGGAACAGCACCTCACCTTCCACCTGGACAGCCTACAGCCTGGAGGACTCAACATTGAGTTCCCCAATTTTAAATAACCTCCCTTTCCAACCCCCTCCCCCTCCATTCCACTCTTCCCTGCCACAAACCAGATTCATTCCTCCCATTGACCAACCAGGTCGTACCCTCTACCTGTCTTCACCTATCCCCACTTCACCACCCTGCCCCCCACACCCCCTTTATCTGCAGCTCCCCCCACACCCACGCCCAGTCCTGAAGAAGGGTTACACCCAAAACGTCGACTTCCCTACCTCCTAATGCTGCCTGGCTTGCTGGGTTCTTCCAGCCTCCTGCCTGTCTATTCAAGTCACAGTCGGAATTGGCATATGCACCCATTGTTAATTTATGCCTGTGCCTTCAGCTGTCTCAACCCTCACTCTCTGGAATTCCTTCTCTGCCTCTCTCGTTTGCACAGTATTTATTCCTCAATCACTGTAAAAAAAGATTGTCTGGCCGCTATTATTTTCCCGTTTGTGGAAGTTTGCCATGCACAAGTTGGCTGCCGTGCTTCCTAATTAACTAACACATCAGTCACAACACATCAAAAAGTACTAAATTGTCTATAAAATGTTTTGGGGCCATCCTGATATTGTGAAAGGCACTATATAAACACAAGTCTTGCATTCCTTAAGATGTTTGTTAAAACGGAACATCTCTGACCAAGCTTTTTGTTACCTGTCTTAATGTCTCCTTACATGATTCTAATATTGTCCAGCAGCAGTCCCTGAGAAATGATAATGGTGCTTTTAAACTGCACATTGTTTGCCAATATTACAAATTGCCAGGAAAGCACAGATGAGGAGAAGGGGGTCATTGAATACTGCACTGGGGTTTAATACTCTTGCCTTTGCACTTTTGCGAGGTTTAATCCAGCCAAGATCCATCGTGAGAGCGTTTCCTGTTTGAGTGGGTCTATTTTTAAAAGGGATTTGACTGTCTCAACCAACTTCCTGCTGAGATTGGCTTCATTTTTCAGGCTGAGGCTTTAGCTCCTACTCCTGTGGTCCAGGAGATGTTGGGAAACGCCCATTAGCAGTGTTGAAAGAAGAGCAGGTAGCCATTTTGTGCAGAGCAAGATCCCACAGCATTCTGGTCAACATGTCTCCCTCAAGCCTACACCCACCGAAAGGCAGTCTTTCCACATCTTCAGTACTGTTTGGGGAGGGGGAGTGCATTTTGAGTTAGGATAAGTGTTTGCCCACACAACAACAGTCACTTTACCTAAATAGAAGTCGTAGTTCAATATGCCTTAAGCCACTTTGACATGTTATATCACTGGCACTGTTAGAAATTTGGTTGTCACAATTTGGCAACTGATTTTGAGATATCGCCCCATTCTGGAAGTTTACATCCCCCGCTGTTTGCATAAAGCCTGAGGGCCTGACTAGCCTCAAATCAGGCAACAGTTGCCACTATTTCTCCATTGTTGGGAAACCAGAGTTGTACACCCAGTTTTTCTGATGTACCTGGTGGGCCACTGTCTTTGTACTGACACTCTCAAAGTCCAGTTTCTGCAGCTGATCTTCCGAGGCCCCAGAAGCAACATGCTCACCATTCTGTTGTTGGGCCTATCCAGACTAAATTGGTCATGGCATTTTTGTATTGCTGATTTTGGGCTGTAGTTTCATAAGCACAAGGAAAACCCTCTGATTTTGGCTTTGTCTCTTGTTGAGACGCAGCATCAACCTTTGACTGATAATGCTCTTGGGACCTTTGGTGAAGCTAAGAGTGCTGCTTAAATGCAAACAATTTCTTCCATCTCAGCAAGGCCATCTCATTGGTCACAAGTATGATCAGACCATTTGACCATGACAGAAGAAAATAGTGTCTTCACTAGATGAAACCACCAGCACTATGTTTGTGTAATCAAAACTCAAAGCCAGCTGATTTTCTTCAACTTATCCTGTCATCATCACTGATTAAATGCAAAGCCTCTTGAACTGCATGGCTTAATTTTACATTGGGTGTCCTTTCACCTATTGAGCCATTATTGGAGCTCATGGTGGATGTAAAACATTGGTTTACAAACAAAAACAAAACACAGGAATGTTCCTAAGGATGAGAGACCAGTTACAAGGAAAGATTGACAGAATTGAGACTGATTGTAGAAACTGATTGTAAGGATGGCTTGAGAGGGAGAGTTGATCCGTATCCTGAAGGATCAGACAAAATGCATCAGGAGAAACTGTCTTCGTTAGTGGAAGGATTGAGAATGAGGGGACACAGATTTAAGTTGATAGGCAAAATAAACAGAAATGATGACATGAGGAACAACTTATTTAGACAGCAAGTGGAGAAAGTGAGGACTGCAGATGCTGGAGATCAGAACTGAAAATGTGTTGCTGGAAAAGCGCAGCAGGTCAGGCAGCATCCAAGGAGCAGGAGAATTGACGTTTCGGGCATGAGCCCTTCTTCAGGAATGGCTCATTCCTGAAGAAGGGCTCATGCCCGAAACGTCGATTCTCCTAGACAGCAAGTGATCAGGATCTGGAATGCACTGCTTGAAAATGTGGGGGAGCGAGATTCAATTGAGGCTTTCAAAAGGGATTCAGTTTACGATCTGAAAAGAACACCGTTTGCAGGGCTGAGGGGAATGGTGGGGAGTAGATCTGAGTTGCTTTTGCAATGAGCTGACATGGACACGACGAATCAAAGGCTTTCTCCTGTGTTGTAAGTTTATCTTATGATTCCATGCATGTATTACTTCATATTCAAAAATTTGTAGCTCTATTACTAGGGGCAACCTCATGTCATCAACTCTCCAGGATTGCCCTGATGTTTCCTGGTATTGAAAATTATTGTCCTGGAAATTGCTGCGAGCAAATCCTGGGATGGAAAGACAGAACAATTTGGTCTCTCTGGTGTAACCATGTCTTTGATGCTGGGGGCATGGGTATGAAACGAAAGGCTTTTTGAGTGGGTGGGGTAGTTGGGAGGTGGGAGAGCATGTATTGAGACTTGCAGGAATGCGTCCATTGGTGACCCTGTGGGAAATGCCAAGCAAAGGTACAGCTTGAAAGGTTAAGGATACTTAGTAACTAGTAGCTTAATGTGATCCTTACTTCCACCCATGAAAAGAAAGAACAGAATAGATGAGCATAGAGTCATAGAGATGTACAGCACGGAAACAGATCCTTTGGTCCAACCCGTCCATGCCGACCAGATATCCCAAACCCATTCTAGTCTCACCTGCCAGCACCCGGCCCATATCCCTCCAAACCCTTCCTATTCATATACCCATCCAAATGTCTTTTAAATGTTGCAATTGTACCAGCCTCCACACTTCCTCTGGCAGCTCATTCCATACACATACTACCCTCTGTGTGAAAATAGTTGCCCCTTAGGTCCCTTTTATATCTTTTGCCTCTCACCCTAAACCTATGCCCTCTAGTTCTGGACTCACCCACCCCAGGGAAAATACTTTGTCTATTTATCCTATCTATGCCCCTTATAATTTTGTAAACCTCTATAAGGTCACCTCTCAGCCTCCGACGCTCCAGGGAAAACAGCCCCAGCCTGTTCAGCCTCTCCCTATAGCTCAAATCCTCCAACCCTGGCAACATGATAAGAGGAGCATGACATTAGGAACTCGCGTTGAGAGGATTATCAAAGTCTTGAAATCCTGACTTTGTTTCAGTGCATGGTGTTATAATCCAGAAAGCTAGGTGGTGAAGGATCCAACTGGACCAATCCTTACACACTTTTTTATTAGCATTTATTTACAGAGATGCACATTACAGACATATGCTTCCTAATCTAACAAAATCTCTGAGATTTGACAGCCATGTCAAGACCTGTGGCTGTTTCTCTCCTGGAGATTCTCTCTGACTTGGTTGCGTATTGCTCATTTTTATTTCAAGTTTTCTGCATTTGTAGAATTTTGCCTTTGCAACTGGTGTTTGTTGAGGAATCTGCATTGATTAGGAGAACTCCTTGATTCTGAATAGTGCCATATTCTTGAAACAATAAGATCCTGAGGGGACTTGACAGGGCAAATGCTGAGAGGACTTTTCTCCTTGTGAGAGAGACCAGAATGAGGTTGCACAGTTTGAAAATAAGGGGCCTTCCATTTAAAATGGAGAGGAGTATGATCAATAGTCAAAAAATGTGGTGCTGGAAAAGCTCAGCCAGTCAGGCAGCATCTGAGGAGCCGGTTGAATCGACGTTTCGGCCATAAGCTCTTTATCAGAAATGTGGAGGGGGCAGGTGACTAAGAGATAAGTAGAGGGGTGGGGAGCTGGGATCATCATACAGCACGGAAACAGACCCTTCGGTCCAATTTGTCCATGCTGACCAGGCATCCCAACTTGACCTTGTCCCATTTGCCAGCATTTGGCCCATATCCCTCTAAACCCTTCCTATTCATGCTTTTTAAATATTGAAATTGTGCTCTGTTGAATTCTTGTTCCGAAAGACCAGTGGAGGCTGAGTTAGAAAAATTTTTATTTAGTGAAACTATTGAGGGTTATGGGGCAGAGAGGATGTGAAAATGAGACCTTGATCTTATTGAATGGTGGAGCAGGTTTGAGGGGCCTCCTCCTATTTCCTGACAGTTAGACAGAGCCTTGGTTTTAATGTTTCAAATCAGGAAATAAACAGTATCTCTGGAAGTGCAGCATTCCCTCAGGATTGCACTGGGAGTGATAGCCTAAATGTTTATCCTAAAGTGGGGCTTGAACCCACAGCCTTTTTAATTCCAATGTAAGCACACTTACCCACTGAGCCACAGCTAACACAATGGGAGTAGAGGAAAGAGTGATTTGAAGAGGGATGGAGACATTAATGTGAACTCTATCCCAGGAACATATTTGAGCAAGGTGGTGATGTTGAACCTGTACAAGATCCTTGTTAGACCTCAGCTGGAGTATTATGAACAGTAGTCAGTGCCACATTATAGGAAAGATGTGAACGTTCATTGGAGAGAGTGCAGAAGCAATTTACACAAATGGTTCCAGGGATGAGAAACTTCAGTTATGAGGATTGATTGAAGAAATTGGGACTGTTCTGCTTGGAGAGAAGATGGCCGAGAGGGAGATCTGATGGAGGGTTTCAACATCATGAGGGGACACTGGACAGAGTAGATCGGGGGAAGCTGTTCCCACATGTAAATTGAACAAGAATGAAAGGGGCATGGATTTAAAGTGATGAAGCAAGGGTGATGTGAGGAAAAACATTTTCACCCAGCGAGTAGTTAGGGTCTGGAATGCACTGCCTGGGAATGTGGGGGAGGCAGGTTCAGTTGAGATATTCAAGGGCAGCATTGGATGGTTATTTGGATAGAATGGTGTGCAGGGTAAAGGCACGAGATTGGCAGTGGGGATAGAACCAGTGCAGACATGATGGGCTGAATGACTTCCTTATGCATTTTAACAGTTCTGTGATTCTGATCATTTGATTTGAAGATATTACCATTTACAGTTGTTAATCAGCAGTGGGGAGATGTCAGCAGGCAGATTTGTGGTAAAATAGCTCTTCCTCAGGGATGCCCCAATGCTGAGCCTCAGACCTGTCAACAGTATTGCGTGAGGCAGATCAATTGCTGTGCTTCAAAACTGATCAGTTGAGACAGCCAGTGGAGAGGTAACCTCGTAATTGAGTTTCATTAATGAAAGTTCAATGGACCTCATGGAGGCCTTTACGGTTATGAAGGAGTTTAGTCAGTTGGGTGTAGAGTCCAAAACTTGAGGCTAGAAATGTAAGATAATCACTCCTAAATTCAGTAGTGTGTTCAGCAGATACGTTTTCACTCAGCTGGGAGTGGTGAGAATATGGGAGGCAAACAGAGATCCTTTTCAGGGGAAGTTGGATAACTGCATGAAGAGCTGGGAACAGAGAGGGAATTTTGGGGGGGAAAGGCTTGAGTGAAGCATAAGCACTGGTATGGGGCAGGTAGGCTGAATGGTCTGTCTCTGTGCTGTATGTTTGATGCAAGCCAGCGAAATATGTAATCAATGATAAATGTTGGAAGGATCAAACTGGACTGGAAATCCTTTTCTTGAGAGCTGGCTTTTTCATAGAATTCAGTATTTCATATGTCTACCTCTGACCTGCAACTTCAGTATCCCAGAAGTCACTTTTAAAAATAAAATGTAACCTATTTTTCTAAATAACCTGTACAGAGATGTTATTACACACTTCTAAAACAGGTCAGATTTGAATCTGGGCCTCCAAGCCCAGGGGTAGGGACGCTGCCACTGTGTCCTAAGAGGATCCCCAGTGCCTTTTTTTTTAAATTCCCCCACACTGCCACTGCACCCAGTCTATCTCTTTATAAGTGCTCTGGGTGCTTAATTAACAATGACCTTAACAATATAATTGGCAGACCATTAATGATTGTCAATCATTAATCCTAGGTGTAATGTTCCAAATCCTAGGTATAATGTTAGCTGGCATCTCCAATCTCAGTGTCCAACTTTATCTCACCGAGATTGCTATCTCTGCCTGTGTTATCTGCCCCTACTCCTGGCTGGGAGCTTGCCACCTGAACTCGAAAGTAGGCAGGATTTTCTCTCACTTTGACTTCCAGCCGTTAATGGAATTGGATTTTGTTTTTTTCCCAGCAGCCCTATGCCCCACCCGCCCAGCAGATGGCACCGCCCAGTCCCAGCACCAACAGCAGCAGTAACAGCAGTAGCGTTGGAGGAGAGCAACTGAGTAAAACCAACCTTTACATCCGTGGGCTTCACCCTGGTACGACTGACCAGGACCTTGTCATGCTCTGCCAACCGTAAGTACTTTGTGTGCTTTAAATGATCCTATGGGACTGGAGGAGAGGGGAACAACATCTTTGAGACATTTTTGTGATGGCTGTGCACTGCTGAGGTATGCTGTTTGCTAACAACAATGATCACGAATTGAATAAATCTCTTGAAATGTTGCAACTTTCAAATCTTTGACCATCCTTAAAGTTCCAGTCTTCCTTTGGTTATCCACTTGCCTCTGTCACAAAGCAAGGTGTCAGCGAGAGCTCAGAAAATGAGGTGTGGATATCATGTTGAGGGTGTGACAGATAGTATGTGATTTGGGCGGGGGGCTTTCGAGGAGATGGCCACTCTGGTACCTTGTCCTCAGAATGGCACACGTCGAGATCTGCAGCCTATGCCACTTGTCTTTGTTTACCCCTGTGCCTGTCTGTGCAGCAGTACAGAAATGTGACAGTGTTAGCTTTGATCGTAGTGTTAGCATTGCATGATGCACAAAGGCAACTCGCAATCAAATAAAGGACCAATGGTGGGGCCTCCTATGCATGTGCTAAGGTTGCTACCTCTGCCATTGTCACAGAGCGATCAACTGACTGTGTCCTTTGAGGTTCACACTGGAAGATCTGAGGATTGCCCAGGTTTCCTTAAATCCAAAAAGGCTGATGGTGATTTTAGCATTTCTCACTGACTAACCCAATGCAGTAGAAAGGGTTTGTGTTCCTTCGAGTTGATGAGAGGTGACCTTGAAAGTCAAATGTTGCAACTCACCAAATTCTGGGCATGAAACAAATTGAAAGACCTTTCATGAATATTTAGCTGAGGTTGAAAAGTGGCCATGATCGCATTGAATGGCAGAGATATCTGGAAGGGCCCAATGACCTACTCTTTCTCCTCTGTTTGTCAAATAGAATGATCTTGGGATTGATGTAATTATTTTTACCTGCTTCTCCAATTTACCATCAGTGTTTTTCAGGAGGCATCTTTTGTGCTCATTAAAGTGAGCATTGCCAGTGATGAGAAATGGCATCCCATGGCACTGTCACTGCCTTTCAGGCACCCCAGTGGTGACAGCAATCACTTCCAGTCTGGTAAAGCCCAGACTGTTTCTGAGGGCACTCTCTATTTCTCTCTCTCTTTGCTGCTGTGACAACTGAAGAGACTTGGGGGCACATGCCCACTGAACGGTATGGTTGGTAAGAGCATGGCAATCCAGCCTAAACTCAGAGTAAAAATTTAAATGAAAGGGTAAAGTATTCTGAGTGCAAATTCTTCCCAACTTGTAGAGTTTTGTGTTGAACTCCACAGGGTGGGGCAAAATCTCCAGTGGAGATGAGGGAGAGTCCTGCTGGGTCCTTCCACCACTGCCAACAAAAAGACAGTTTTAGTTGGGAGTGAGCCTTGATTCTTTTTTAACCTGCAAATTATGACTAAATGAAGTGTGTGTGGACTCAATGCAATGAAAACTGTATGCAGTTGTTCAGTGGCTCTTGTAATATTCATTAAAAAGGTGGCAGACGAAGGTGTTTCTTTGGAAAAACAGCTGCTGAAAATTATAGAATCCCCATAGTGTGGAAACAGGCCATTTGGCCCAACAAGTCCCCACAAGTGGTCTCCATTTTAGAAGGAATACTTCAGGAGCAGAAACATAGAAAGCAGCAGCAGGAATAGGTCATTTGTCCCTTCGAGCCTGCTCTGCCATTCAATATGACCATGATGATCATTCAACTCACTCTCCTGTTTCTACTTTCTCCCCATACCCTTTGATGTCTTCAGCACTAAGAACTATATCTAACTCCTCCTTGAAAGCATTCAGTGCTTTGGCCTCAACTACTTCCAGTGGCAGAGACTTCCACAGGCTCCCCACTCTCTGGGTGAAGACATTTCTCCTCGTCTCAGTCCTAAATGGCCTACCTCATATCCTTAGACTATGATCCATAGTTTTGGACTCCCCAGTCATTGGGAACATCTTTCCTGCACTTACCCTGTCTAGTCCTGTTTTATAAATGTTATTTATAAATTTTATAATTTTATAAATTTCTATGCGATCCCCCTCATTCTAAATTCCAGTGAATATAGTGCTAACTGATCTAGTCTCTCCTCATGTGTCAGTCCTGCTATCCCAAAAATCAGTCTGGTAAACCTTTCTTGCACTCCCTCCATCACCAGGATGTCCATCCTCAGATAGTGAGACCAAAACTGCACATAATATTTCTGGTATGGTCTCACCAAGGCCCTGTACAATTGCAGCAAGTCATTCCTGTACCTGTACTCAAATCCTCTTTGAAGGCCAACATGCTGTTTGCCTTCTTCACCGCCTGCTGCACCCGCAGTGTTTATTTTCAGAAACTTGTGTACAAGGACATCTATGTTTCATTGAATCTTCCCCTCTCCCAATCTGTTCCCATTCAGGTAATAATCTGTCTTCCTGTTTTTGCTTCTAAAGTGGATAACCACACATTTATCCACATTATACTTCAACTGTCCACTTACTCAACTTGTCCAAATCACTCTGCAGCATTCCTGACTCATCCTCACAGTTTGCCCTCTCACCCAACTTTTCCAAGAAGTTGAAAGTTGATGGCTTGATGTGCCCTTCCAAAGTTGAACAAGGAGGACTTCATACTTGGTGAGAATGAGCTGCCTGCACACACCATGCTCTGTTGTGGAACTGGGAGCACATTACACAGAGAAGTGTGCCTTTTGTCACTGATTAACTGACTCCAGTTTCTGGGGTAAGTTAGTGAGGACAGTGGAATGGCAAAGGCCCTGATTCTGGTCAGAGAGTTGAAGTCGACTTTCCAGGCTGGCTGCAAGGTAGATCATTTTGCAGTTTGTCGATTTGATGTCAGTTTGAAAGTCTGTGCCAAAGTTGGATTTTTGCAAATGATTGCCCAGTCTGCAGCAGTGCCTCGTGGCCTGCTCCTCACCCACAGGATGGTGCTTCCTGATTGTTCTTTTCTCCAAGCTCATTTTTATGCCCAGCAAACTGTAGGGACAGCCAGGGCACAGGAGGGAGTGTAAAAACCAGGAGACACAATCTCAGAAGAAGGGGTAAGCCATTTCAGACTGAGATACTGAGATCAGGACCAGAGGTTGTGGAGGGTCAGTCATTGAGTCCATGATCGTGACTGAGATTGATAGATTTCTACATATGAAAAACATTAAGGGATTTAGGGAGAGCGTAGGAAAATGCCACTGAAGTATAAAATCAGTCACGATCTCGTTCATTGGTAGAGCAGGCAATATGTATCTCTATAAATCAATAGTTATTAAAGTGCTTAAAGATTGGCTCCAGTTCTACCCATTACCAACTGGCTTTCTGATGTATATGACTGCACATTGTACAACTGTCAATGAGGGGTGAGATGGGCAGAGCCAAACAAGCTTTCCTTTGCTCCACATTATACAGCAATGGTTCTGAAAGGGCTAATGCTGAAGGCTGCATTAAATTACACCCAATCTGATGAAGTCATAAGGATCATTGGGCATGTGAACCCTCAAATGTAGAAGCCCAATCATTAAGAATAAATGTAAATGGGTTGCTCTGTACCACGAGGTGGCAAATACCTGGAAGAAAGATTGACAGCTCACCTAAAGATGGCAGGTAGCAACAGACAAGTTGTCAGCCTGTGATTAGTGCAAATGTGTTTTCTTTGTGTTAACAACTGTATTAAAAAGTAATTACAGGCCCCTTCTGATGATATGTTGGGAATAGCATGGCCTCACTTGACACTGAGATACATCGACCAGAAAAAGGTAGCCTGACAAAGATCATTGTGGTTTAGGCTGGCATTGGTAGGTTGCCTGGCGACAGGACCAGGCTGGGAAATGAAGCCTGCCATAGTTGAGCAGTTGGACACCGTGTGGGATAACAGGTGAAGAATGGTCATTGAAGTGGGCTATTAGAGGGCTGCTGCCATCCATACAATCCCACAACAGTCAGTACTTTAAACGCAACCGCTCCAGGACTGAATGTTCCAAACCTAGTAGGCTGCTTAAGTGGGCAACATAAAGTTTTAGGTGGCACATCTTGCAAGACCTCCTATTGGCTAGCCAAAAATTCTTCCTGGGCAATATAAGCCTAAGACATGCTATCCAGTCACTGGTACTTGTTTCTGCTATTAGCTAATAAAGAGTACAAGCAGGAGGCTGAAAGAACATAGCAAGCCAGGCAGCATCAGGAGGTGGAGAAGTTGACGTTTCGGGTGTAACCCTTCTTCAGGGCTAATGCAGGGCAGTTAACCACAACCTAAACACAGAAATCTAAACAGGAGAAGACCATTTGGTCCATCGAGCCTGTTCCAGAATTCAAATTAGATTGTGGCAAATCTGTACTGAACTCCATCTACTTGCTGTGCTTCTCTAACCCTTAGTAACCCTGCCCAACAAACATTTGTCCTATTCAGTTTTGAAGCTTTCAATCAAACCTCAGGCTCCATAGTCATTAATACTCAAGAGAAGACAAGCCAAGACTATGCAATTTGTAGGGCTGTTGTGGCACAGAGCTAGAATCCCTACCTCTGGGTAAGGTGACCTCAGTTCGGGTCCCACATATTTCCAGAGGTGTGGCTGTAGAGGTTGGTCACTATAATTATATTTTAAATTTTGAATAAAAGCAAAATCTGCTGGAAATCTGGAACAAAGACAATGCTGGAGAAACTCAGCAGATCTGGCAGCATCTGTGGGGAGAGAAACAGTTATGTTTCAAGTGCAGCATGAGTCCTGAAGAAGAGTTGCATCAGACGTGCAATGTTAGTTGTTTCTCTTTCGATAGATGCTGTCAGAGCTAGTGAGTTTCTCCAGCACTTTCTTTGTGTTAAATTTGCTGATGACCCACTGCTACCAAAAAACATGCAACCTGGCCTCGTACTTTAGTCCTAGTTGAAGGCATTTGAACAAATCTGTCAACTTGTTTGAATTTGACTTTAAATTCCTCGGCTGAGTTGAAACATGTAGTGCTGGAAAAGCTCAGCAGGCCAGGCAGCATCCGAGGAGCAGGAGAATCGACGTTTCGGGCATAAGCCCTTCTTCAGGAATGAGGCTGGTGTGCCAAGCGGGCTGAGATAAAAGGTAGGGGTTGGGGGGG
>NC_057752.1:2686123-2732903 GCF_004010195.1 Chiloscyllium plagiosum
GTTGTGGGAGTCGGTCGGTTTGTAGTAAATGTCTGTGTTGAGTCGGTCGCCCGAGATAGAAATGGAGAGGTCTAGGAAGGGGAGGGAGGAGTCTGAGACGGTCCAGGTAAATTTGAGGTCGGGGTGGAAGGTGTTAGTAAAGTGGATGAACTGTTCAACCTCCTCGTGGGAGCACGAGGTAGCGCCAATACAATCATCGATGTATTCCTTGGCCTCTGCCTTGGTATTCGGCACTGACAAGTTAACTCCTTTAGCCCAGGGTCGTTTTTGTGTTGCAAATCCGCCAAGTTGAACATCTCCTTTCTAAGCCGCAGTGCCCAAACTGAACACAGGAAACAAATGTGGTTTTTAGTTCAGGCAAGGCCAAAAGCTTTTGTGTGCAGAATGTCAGCTAGCCTCCTTGCTGTTGTGTTCTCTGTGGTTTGTGGGTTGCCTCCTCTGACCTGACCAGTCCTTTCTATTTGTGAATGGACTGAGAAGGAACTGAAACTGGGGTGAAAAGCTGCAAAGGGTTTTCCTGTTGAGGGTTTTCTCTTGACTTGCTCTGTCAAGCATTTACACAAAAAGTAGGAAATGGTAGGCACCACAGTTTATCAGTTGGAGGGGGATCCTCAGTTATTTTCTCTGGTTTTGGGGGCATTGAAGGGGGTGGGGTGGGGCAGAATATTACCCCAACAGCAGTGATGTCAGAAAGCACTTCCTTCCACTGAAAAAGTTTGGAATTTCTCCAATTGATAATAGTTTGGGCAAGGGGTAATAACCGTTATGAAAATCAAGGTGAGCAGAGCAAGTTCACGTGCAGGTCAGCCATGATCTCATTGAATGACAGTAAGAGGTTCAAGGGGCTGAATGGCCTGCTGCTTCAGTTCTTGTGTTCCTGAATGTGAAAGCTGCTTGCCAGAAGATAAGCAAACACCTTCAGAACACAGGAGGTTGAGGAGCAGAGCAGGTTTAGAAAAGGTTTGAGATCTGTCAACGTACTTCTGAAAGGAATTCCCACCTTCAGGTAGAAGGTCAAGGCCTTTGAGGTGAGGAGAAGCTTCAGAGGAGATTTCATTGAGGTGTTCCAAATCTTGAAGGATTTCAATATAATAAAATGTTTCCATTGACAGAAGGATTGGAAATCAGGGACACATGTTGAAGGTGATTGGCCAAAGAACCAGAGGGGTGATGAGAATTTTTTTGATGTGTTGCCACAAACAGCAGTGGATTCAACCATAACTTTCAAAAGAGAATTAGTTAAATACTTGGAAAGGGAAATTTTGCAGAACCATGATAAAAGAATGGGTTAACTGGATAATACTTTGAAAGAGCCAACACAGGAATGATGGGCTCAATGGATTTTTCCTATCCTGTGTGATTGTTTGTTTCTGTGGAAAAACTGGAAAGGAGTGACATAGAGTAGGTTGACTGATGGAGTTCATACTAAGAGGCTGTTTCCCTCTGGCAGGGGAATCTAGAACATGGGGACATAGTCTCAAGATAAAGGGTCAGCCATTTTGGACTGGGATGAGGAGAAATCTCTTCACCTAGAAGGTGGTGAATGTTTGAAATTCTTCACCTCCAAGGGTTGTGGAAGTTCCATCATTGTCTATCCCCATTCTTAACTTTATTCAGAGTTTTGGTCCTTCAGGGAATTGTGGGATGTGGGGAGCAGGTTGGAAAGTGGCATTTAGATCCAAGATCAGCAACAATCAGATTGAATGGCAGAGCAGGCTTGCAAGTCGTGTGGCCTCCTTCTGCTCTAATTGTGTTTTTGTGAACATGGAGAGGAGGAGAAACAGACAGAAAGCAATGAAAGACAGAATTAAGGTCTGAATTTGTTGAATTTAATGCAGAAGGTCAAGGACTGCCCTGGAGAATAATGAGGGTCTGCTCCTAAAGCTTATTTGGAACATTGCAAAAACAGCTAAAGGCTGAAAGCTTTGAGCGGGTATGGGAGAAGATTTGGAAGTGGTGAGCCAGAGGGCAAAATCAGGGTTATGTTTGAGGGTGTAACAGAAATGTTCGGCGAAGTGATTACCCAATTTTCACCACAGATGAGCAGTGCATATAGGACACTAGGTCAGAGGAATAGCATAGATATTGCTGTCTCAGGCAAAAGGACTATTTTAGGGAGAGAAAAATGCTGATTGGATGAGGTAGGGAGGAGGCTTGTTTGCCGCCTCAGCCACTAGACCTAAATGGCTGTTTACTGTGCCAAGCAATTCTGTCCAAAAATCCCTTATAGCAAGTAGTTCAAAAAGAACCCTGACTGCCTCTCTATCTCACTCATAGAATCAATAATAAATAGGGAGCACACTGAAAAGGCATTAGCTTATATTTATATGGTGCTGTTATCATAAATTGAAGCATCCTTCACAGAGAGAAAACAGAGCAAGATGGACTCCTAGCCAATGAAACAGGTGACTAAAGAGGCGTGCTTAAAGAGAGAGAAGGCAAGGATTCGGGGAGGGAAGTGCATGGAATCACATGACTGAAGGCAGAGCCGACAATGTTGGAAGGGAAATGCTTCTGAACCATAAATGAGACAAAAAGGAATTGACAACTGAAGATTGCATAACGTGATAGGTAAAAGTTAAAAACTAAGAGATTTCAGTCAAGTTGAATGCTGTTCAAGAAAGGGAAAGGGTGATGGTTCTGCGTAAGTGTTTTTGTGTTGGTGTGTGTGTGTGTTAGTGTAGGTGCATTAGTGATTGTGTGTGTGTTAATGCATGTTCGTGTTTGTGTTAGTGAAAATGTGTGTATGATGTACTTGCATGCCCTCATGCATGTTGTGATACAGCCTTGCTTGTCACAGCTGGCTCTCGCTGTTACAGCACAGAAAGACTGTAAGAATATTTGTGAGATTGACGCAAATAATTGATTTTTTTTTGTTACCCCAGTCCCAAGTTTGATTATCACTCAAACTCCAGCATACTCCCATAATCTGGCACTTTCCAATAAAGTTGAGATTGTATCCATCAGGGAGAAGTGGCTGAGATGGTGAACTGAAGGGATCTTAGTTCAACATACAAAGCAAAATGCTGTGGAAGCTGGAAATCTGAGCTAAGACCAGAAAAAAAAACTGCCAGAGAAACTCAGCAGGTCTGTCAGCATTTGTGGAGAAAGAAACAGAGTTAATGTTTTAGTTTGAGGACCTTACATTAACCTGTTGAAAGGTCGTTTTCACTTGGAATGTTAACAGTTTCTCTCTCCACCAATACTACCTGACCTGGTCACGATTTGTAGTGTTTCTTGTTCTTTGCCCTGTTTTGTTTTTAAACCTCTTGGATATACTCTTTATAACTCACAGTCATATTTATTCCGTGCTTGTCCCTCATAACCTCCTCCTCACTGCCTTGTTTTGGGCTGCCAAGCCTTGTGCCAGCTCTCCTCCCCACCCACCTTGCCCAGGTGGCCAATCTTCTTCAGTTATGGGTGGCACAGTCTGGCGTTTTGAGGAGAGGAAACTTGCAGGATAACCCTGCCCATGTGACTCCTGACCAATGGCGTTGATCCCATTCCCAAATGGGATGAAACCCGAGATTTTCCCTTTCTGTACAGTGCAATGCCATCTCCACAGCGTCTTATATCGTTGGCACACAGCTGTCCTTCTGATAGTGGGGAGAGGCCTGCTGTTACATATAACATAGAATCCTTACAGTGTGGAAGCAGGCCATTCAGCCCATCAAGTCCACATCGACCCTCCAAATAGCATCCCACCCCCTGCCCTATCCTAATAACTCTACATTTCCCATGGCCAATCCTCTTGACCTACACATCGTTGTGGGAGGAAATATGAGCACCTAGAGGAAACCCACGCAGATACAGGGCGAATGTGCAAATGCCACACAGTCATCCGAGGGTGGAATAGAACCCGGGTTCCTCGCACTGTGAGGCAGCAGTGCTAGCCACTTTGCTGCCCCTGCATTGGCATGAGAAGCAGAATTACCAACTCTGCTTTGGTGTTCTCCTGGACCTCGAGTCACATGATCCTCCCATTGCCAACACACTGCTATTGGTCCATCTCCTGGGTGATCCTGCCTTCCAACAATCAACTAGGAAAAGGACAGACCCTTTTGCCGTGATATGTACTGAATGAGATTGGCCTCTGTTGGAAGTTGAGATTGTGGAGTTTCTGACAAATTTACTGGCAGGGCCTTGTTTGAGGGATTTTTTGTTTGATGCAAAGAGGGGCTGCCCACCAAGTGGGATAGTCTGTGACACCAGGGAGCCCTTGGGAGCAGTCCCCAGGATGAGAAAAGCCAGCAGAATGGCTAAAGACAGAAAGCAGGATGGGGCTGTAGTCATGGGAGAAGCCCATCGTGGAGAGGTTTGCTTGAGGGCTGTGGTGGGGCAGGAAGAGCACAGCCGGTCAGGCAGCATCCAAGGAGCAGGAGAATCGACGTTTTGAGCATAAGCTCTCCATCAGGAATGAGGCCTCATTTCAGCACTACGCTCTTTGATGTGTGGGACCGTGTCTTTACTGCCACAGATGGCACTGACAGTGGGCTAAAACTGAAGGCCAGTGTTGAGCTGGTGTCTGTAGTTTGAAGGTTTGATGCCATGCCAGTGCCAAGTTGCCCAGTGCCGACAGGGGTGCAGTAAGGGCTCTGCAATGGGCACTCATGTATCTACTGCTGGGGGGTAGAGCAGGGAATGGAGCTGATGATTAGAGAGGAGTGTGAGAGATTAACAGAGGACCAGCCAAAGATTTTGACCACATTTGACCCTCTTAGTAACCCCCATCTGCACACCGTCTACTGGAGAGTCTTGAGATGCTGAAGTCAGGTGAGGACTGGCTCAGGCACAGCTGTGATGCCCCTGCAGCTGAACATCTGGCCCGTGTTCAGTACCTTTGTCCCATATATGCAGAGTGATGCTGGGAGTGACTCATCGGCTTGTGTGAGGAAGGGGAAGTGTTAGTGTCGGTGGGGGTCACCTGCTTAACAAAGATAGGCTGCACTGGCATTGCACCCATGACATCCCAAAATGCTTCCCAACCAATGAAGTGCTTTCTGAGTGTGGGGAAAGAGTTGGGACCTTGTGCAGGAGGGAAAATTGTAACCTGTGTCAGTAGCTATAATGAGCTTCCACCCTCTGGAGAATGAGCTCCAAGAGAAATACAGCACACTGCAAGTACAGTCAGTTGCAAGATGTGACTGTTAGAATCTGTCATGTGAGTGGGCACAAGTTCCACTTACTGCGTTCACAGCCTGGTTTGACAGCATTCCTGATCGACAGCACATTTTTTTTTGAACTAGCCTTTGGAAGAGGGAAATGACTCGCATTTCTGTGTCGCCTCTCATATCCTCAGGGCGTGACATAGTGTACCTCCCAGTCACTAAATTATATACGGAAATGATTTCCATCATCACTGTGTCAGCACCTGCAGCAAACACAGCTAAGCCATGCCAATGGGAATTAGTGACTGGGTGAATCACGCAATAGTTAGAGCACAGATATAGGCCACTCAGCCCATTAAGTTCATACTGGTGTTTCTGCTCCACATGAGCCTCCTCCCACAACTTAACCTTCAACTTCTTCCTCCCTCCTTGTTATCCCTTTCAACACATCTCTGTGATTCAATGCTGTGGGCATTGCCTCCAGATGCTCGCTGCTGATAATTTTTTGTGGTATCAGTTGCCCGCCTGTGAGTGCCACTAGCTAGGCTGAGTCTCCCTTCCTGTGACAGAGTGTCCAAAACTGGCGATGATAAGCCAGCCCGGACAGATCGTTCTGGGGCAGTGAGAAGGAAGAGAAGGTCAAATTGCCCATTGTGTGTATATTCAATAGGATGCATTGAGGTGTACAAATGCTTATGACTCTGCAAAGGCTACAGGAACTTGCACACTGTGGCCTACCATAGTCATGTGACCTATAATGTAGTTGCTTATGGATTGAGGCATGCAAACATAAACCACTGCATTTATTTCAATGCAAGGGGCCTAACAGGGAAGGCAGATGAACTCAGGGCATGGTTAGGAACATGGGACTGGGATATCATTGCAATTACAGAAACATGGCTCAGGGATGGGCAGGAGACTGGGACTACCATAGTGTTAAGGGTTTAGATGGAGAGGAATTTATTAAGCATGTACAAGAAAATTTTCTTATTCAGTAAGTAGATGTACCAATTAGAGAAGGTGCACACCTTGACCTACTCTTGGGAAATGAGACAGGGCAGGTGACTAAGGTGTCAGTGGAGGAACACTTTGGGGCCAGCGACCATAATTCTATTAGTTTTAAAATAGTGATGGAAAAGGATAGACCAGATCTAAAAGTTGAAGTTCTAAATTGGAGAAAGGCCAATCTTAGGCAAGAACTTTCAAAAGCTGACTGGGCGCAGATGTTCGCAGGTAATGGGATGGCTGGAAAATGGGAAGCCTTCAGAAGTGAGATAACGAGAGTCCAGAGACAGTCTGTTCCTGTTAGGATGAAAGGAAAGGCTGGTAGGTATAGGGAATGCTGGATGACTAGAGATATTGTGATTTTGGTTAAGAAAAAGAAGGAAGCATATTGTCAGGTATCGACAGGATAGATCGAGTGAATCCTTAGAAGAGTATCAAGGCTGTAGGAGTATACTTAAGAGAGAAATCAGGGCAAAAAGGGGACATGAGATAGCTTTGGCAAATAGAGTTAAGGAGAATCCAAAGGATTTTACAAATACATTAAGGACAAACGGGTAACTAGGGAGAGAATATGGCCCCCCCAAAGATCAGCAAGGTAGCTTTTGTGTGGAGCCGCATGAGATCAGGGAGATACTAAGCGAGTATTTTGCATCAGTATTTACTGTGGAAAGGACACGGAAGATGTAGAATGTAGGGAAATAGATGGTGACATCTTGAAAAATGTCCATATTTCAGAGGAGGAAGTGCTGGATGTCTTGAAACACATAAAAGTGGATAAATCCCCATGCTCTGATCAGGTGTCCCTGAGAACTCTGTGGGAAGCTAGGGAAGTGATTGCTGGGCCTCTTGCTGAGATATTTGTATCATCATTAGTTACAAGTGAGGTGCCGGATGACTGGAAGTTGGCTAACGTGGTGCCAACTGTTTAAGAAAGGTGGTAAAGACAAGTCAGGGAACTATAGACCAGTGAACCTGATGTTGGTGGTGGGCAAGTTGTTGGAGGGAATCCTGAAGGACAGAATGTACGTGTATTTGGAAAGCAAGGACTGATTAGGGATAGTCAATGTGGCTTTGTGTGTGGAAAAGCATGTCTCACAAAATTGACTGAGCTTTTTGAAGAAGTAACAAAGAGGATTGATGAGGGCAGAACTTCAGTAAGGCATGGGAGACTGGTTAGCAAGGTTAGATCTCATGGAATACAGGGAGAACTAGCTAGAAGACAGAGGGTGGTGGTGGAGGGTTGTTTTTCAGACTGGAGGCCTGTGACCACAAGGAGTGGTGTGCCACAAGGATCAGTGCTGAGTCCACTACTTTTCGTCATTTATGTAAATGATTTGGATGTGAGCATTAAAGGTATAGTTAGTAAGTTTGCAGATGACACCAAAATTGGAGGGGTAGTAGACAGCGAAAAAGGTTACCTCAGATTACAGTGGGACCTTGATCAGATGGGCAAATGGGCTGAGGAGTGGCAGATGAAGTTTAATTTAGATAAATGCGAGGTGCTGCATTTTGGGAATGCAAATCTTAGCAGGACTTATACACTAGCGAGTTCTGCTGAACAAAGAGACCTTGGAGTGCAGGTTTATAGCTCCTTGAAAGTAGAGTTGCAGGTCGATTGGATAGTGAATAAATCATTTGGTATGCTTTCCTTTATTGGTCAGAGTATTGAGTACAGGCGTTGAGAGGTTATGTTGCGGCTGTACAGGACATTGGTTAGACCACTTTTGGAATATTGCATGCAATTCTGGTCTCCTTCCTATCAGAAGAATGTTGTGAAACTTGAAAGGGTTCAGAAAAGACTTACAAGGCTCTTGCCAGGGTTGGAGGATTTGAGCTATAGGGAGAGGCTGAACAGGCTGGGGCTGTTTTCCCTGGACCGTTGGAGGCTGTGGGGTGACCTTATAGAGGTTTATAAAATCATGAGGGGCATGGATAGGGTAAACAGACAACGTCTTTTCCCTGGGGTGGGGGAGTCCAGAACTAGAGGGCATAGGTTTAGGATGAGAGGGGAAAGATATAAAAGAGACCTAAGGGGCAACTTTTTCACACAGAGGGTGGTACGTGTGTGGAATGAACTGTCAGAGAAAGTGGTGGAGGCTGGTACAATTGCAACATTTAAAAGGCATCTGGATGGTTTTCTGAATAGGAAGGGTTTGGAGGGATATGGGCCAGGTGCTGGCAGGTAGGACTAGATTGAGTTGGGTTATCTGGTTGGCATGGACGAGTTGGACCGAAGGGTCAGTTTCTGTGCTGTACATCTCTATGACTTTCTGACTCTAAGTCCACACTGACTCTCCAAAGAGCATCTCACACAGACCCATCCCCCTACCCTCTGTAATCCCACATTTCGCATGGCTAATGCACCTAACTAACACATCCCTGAGCACCATGGGCAATTTAGCATGACCAATCCACCTAACCTGCACATCTTTGGAAACTAGGGGGAAACGGGAGCACCCAGAGAAAACCTGTGCAGACATGGGGCGAATCATCAAGGCTGGAATTGAACCCGGGTCCTGGTGCTGAGGCAGCAGTGCTAACCATTGTGTCACCATATCACTCTTAATTAATTCTAGGTACATCATTGAAGGTAAGGACATTTTAGAAATTGCATCGCTCCAACGTAATTAAACACCTTATAGGCAATGCTCTGCTTTGAAAAGCCCACAAACTATGGATAAGGCGGCAGCCATTTTGCATACAGTAAGATTCCATAACCTTCAGTGAGATGAATGACCAATTAGTCTGGAACAGTTTTGGGAGGGGAGGGGGATCTCATTGGTTGGGGCTTGAGGATTGGCCAGGACCTCAAGGAGGATCCCTTGCCCTTCTTCAATGGAACTATGAATTTATGTCTAGATCAGAAATACCAGGCTCAAGCCTCAATTCCCCACTCTAGAGGCTGGAGCACAACAATCTAGGCTGACTGTGGAACTGCTGCACTGCCCGAGCTGTTGTCAGCCATTTATGACCTTAACCTGGTGCCCTGTTGGCCTACTGTGCTGGCATTTTGCAGGACAGTGGGGCAATTGTCTCCTGTGCTCTGAGCAACATCGATCGGCATGACACACACAAAAAAAGAGAGAATCAGATGATGACATTGCTGCTTGTGGGAGTTTGCTGGGTGCAAACTGGATTCTGTACTTGCCACAACAACACTTCAAAAGGTACTTCATTGCCTGGGAAGCACTGTGAATCGTCTGGTAGTCATGCAAGTTGCTATGTAAATGCATACCTGAAGCATGTTTTAATGAAATTGGAAAGGCAATTTT
Source organism: Chiloscyllium plagiosum (assembly GCF_004010195.1). NCBI lineage: Eukaryota > Metazoa > Chordata > Chondrichthyes > Orectolobiformes > Hemiscylliidae > Chiloscyllium > Chiloscyllium plagiosum. Next base: position 2,695,509 of record NC_057752.1, read on the forward strand.
AAAATTGAGTAAACCTGACTGAGAGCCAGTGTTGATCAATGAAGGAAAGTGAAGGAAGGCGATTTGCTGCATGTTAGGCCACCAGATGAAAATTAGTGACTGTGACGTGCTGGGAATTTACCTTCTGGCAGAGATCTACAGGGGATGTATTACCAGAGGTGAGTTGGATGAAGAGAAGGTTGTCAGAATTAGGCATTAGTGGGCACACAGGTCTGGAAGGCTGGTGAGAGAGACAGAGAGAGAGTGGGAAGTGGGCAGCTGAAGTTGCTGCATGCAACAGGTGCCTTACAGAGAATGAAGAAGGAAACTGCCAATTTACTCTGAGTGGGCGTCGAATCTGGGATGGCCACAGGAGAGCTACAGTACCAAGGGAGCACTGAAGGGTGAGTGTTGGGGGATTCAGAAGGGCACAGTGCAGGAGAAGAGAAGGGAGAGGAGGCACAATGACAAAGAGAGGGGTCTAGGAAGGTCAAAGAGAAAGTAAATACAGAAGTTTTGAAACGTGATTGTACACAGTATTTGGAGGTTGGAGAATGGTTTCCACAATGGTTTATATGGAGGTAGGATTGCCATCAGTGTTGCCTCAAATTTGTGTGCGCTATGGTCCTTTTAAGACTGACACATGACTAACTGTACATATCTTACAGGGGCCATGGCTAATGTGCAACCTGCTTGCAAGGCACATGATGGCTGCCGGACTGAATATCTACACACACCTTCTAGCGAACATCAGTTCCCTCAATCTGTTAATCTTTTTGTGCACTCCAACAGTGGGTTGGCTTCACTCTGAGCTACTGAGTGATTGCCCACACCTCCACGAGGACATTCTTTGCTTTCCGTTTCATTCATCATTCCTCCCTGTAGTTCCTGTTCTCACATTTTCCAACATAATTCGCCAACTCTCTGCCCATTTCTCAAGTATCTCCAGATCTCATCCTGCATTGGAGCATCTGCCACCTCCAGATCCTTCATGAAGGGATCAAACAAGATTAATCTCAAAGCAGATCCTGGTAGGCCTCACTGAGAACATTGCCCCTGGTTGACGACAACACCTTGTACGAGTTCCCCTCTGGGTTCTTTCATTCAACCACTTACATATCTATTATACAATACTTCCACTGATTCCCGCTCTTTTTTATTTTCAGTACCAGCCTCTCCAGAGGATCTGTGTCAAAAAGGCCGTACTGCAATCCAAGTACACCTCATCCACTGCATTAACTCTGTCCAGCTACTTTGTCACACTCTCAAAGAAAACCAGTAAGTTACACGTCAAAACCTCCCCTTCATGAATTCACGTTGTCTTTCTCTTTTCTGATTTTGCTTTCTAAACAGATGCTCCGCGAACTTATCTCTGCTAAGTGTTTGCATAACTCAACCACAGTGGTTGCCAAGTTTCATGGGTCAGTAATTTCCTGGGTTGTTTCTGGCTGCTGTTTTTAACACCGGGAGGAACACCTGCTTTTCCCCAGTCGCTGTGTGGCCTTGCCAATGTTCTGGTACTTCTAGAAGATTAGGATTGAGGTTCCTCACTTAATTTATGTATCTAGGGACAAAGTCCTGAAGGCAGCAAGCTTGGAGACAGAAAGGGCATCTCATGAGGCAGGGTGGTACCACACCAAAACCTTGCCAACTTTCCACTTCAACCAGAATTAATTTGTAGGCAGCAAGGGTCATGTTTGACCTTCTTAGCCCATTGCTAATTGAGGTCCTTAAGAAGGGAAAGTGAGGACTGCAGATGCTGGAGTTCTGAGTCAAAACGTGTGGTGCTGGAAAAGTGCAACAGGTCAGGCAGCATCTGAGGAGCGGGAGAGTCGACATTTCGGGCATAAGACCTTCAACAGGAATGTCTTAAGTAGCCAATTAATAACCACTCAAGGGCCTCCTCCTGGGATTATCATAGCTACAGATGGGCCTATCACCATATGGCATTCCTGATAGCTGCATACCTGAGGACCACGGTGGGGTTTCCTCGATCAAGGGCAATCAGGGCCTGATCAAGGGACTGGACATCGGGTGCAGGGGTGGGGGTAGCGGTGTTTACTGGGAGCTGCTCCCCACCCTTGCTTTCTGCCCCTCACTCCATGCAGCCCACAACCAAAACCACTTGCTGATTGCTTACCTTTGACCTGGGTCCTCTGAGCGCAAAACCTGCCAGCTTCTGATTGGCTGATGGATCTTTCTGGACTGAATATCCTTCTGGGGTCTTGATTCCAGGGGTGTGTTCACTGGTGCCCTTGGCACTGTCTGATTGGCATGTGGTTTGGTAAGCCTTCTCCAGAAGAAGCAAAACGGGTCTCTCTCTGGCTTGCCAGCCCACTGACAGGATCCCTGACACCTCAACAAGATTTATTTTACATTTAGACAAGTGCTTGACCATGCCTGTCGTGATACATTACCTTGACAAAATGCTTGTGATCCCTCTCCAGATCAAATAAATTACTTATCTCCTCCTTGATTAAAGCTGAGGCTGAATACCCTAATAGTATTCTAGCAGCCTGTGTGCCATCAGTTGCCATGCTTCACCTTTCTGTAGACCCCACTCCAGCTTTCACAAATGAAAATGTTTTGGTGTTCTCTTTCAGTTGTCCCATTGTATTCAAACTGAAAGCTTTCTTTCAAATATTGCTGATATTTTGAAACACCTGCCATTTTGCCATTGAAGTTGTTTTAACTTGTCATCCAGTTGTTGTATTTAATGGTACCTACTCATGGTGTTATTTTGCTGTCAGCAACCAGTACCAGTTTGTTCTCTAGTTCTGCTGTGTTTCTGTTTTTTCAGTCTGGCTGTGGTATTAGTTTGTTGACTGGTTTGTCAGTGCACTAACCTCTCTGTAATCCTGCCCCAAATGTTGGTAATCCTACAGAGATGCCCTGGTGCAAGGGTCAGGAAGAACACACTGGCTCAGTAACATAAAAACAAAGAAAACTAAAGCAGAAGTAGGCCACTCAGCCCTTCTAGACTGCTCATCCATTCAATATGATCATGGCTGATCATCCAACTCAGTATCCTGCTCCTGCTTTCTCCCCAAACCTTTTGATCCCTTTAGCCCTGGGAACTATATCTAACTCCTTCTTGAAAACATTCAATGTTTCAGCCTCAACTACTTTTTGTGACAGAGAATTCCACAGGCTCCCCACTTTCTGGGCGAAGACATTTCTCCCCATCTCAGTCCTAAATGACCTATCTTTTGTATCTTTGGACTGTGATCCTTTGTTCTGGACTCCCCACTCATTGGGAACATCCTTCCTGCATTTACCTTGTCTAAACCTAGAATTTTATTGACTTCTCTGCCTTTGCCCCTCATGTAGATTCCAGTGAATACCGACCTAACTGATCCAGTCTCTCTTCATACGTTACTCCTGCCATCCCGGGAATCAGTCTGGTAAATCTTCGCTGCATTCACTCCAATGTCAGAACATCCTTCCTCTGATGAGTAGGCCAAACTGCACACAATATTCTAAGACTCTGTACAATTGCAGGAAGATATCCCTACTACACTCAAATCCTCTCACTATGAAAGCCAACATACCATTTGCATTCTTCCCCGCCTGCTGCTCCTGCATGTGACTGGTATACAAGGACACCCAGGTCTCATTGCATTTCCCCATTCCCCCAACTAGCCCCTTTCATATCCTGTTTTTGCTACCAACATGGATAATCTCACATTCAACCACATTCTTCATATTATCTGAGGGCTGCTGCCGGCCTTACCTTCTGGCATAATTCCGATCCGGCCTCAGTGTCACTATGTGTGTGGTTACAGGTGAGGCATCTTATCGGAGCAGAACAGAGGAAGGCGAAAGGCACTTATGTTGAGTTCAGCAGCCACAGTGGTGCCAACAGATTCTGGGAACCCACTCTGAAGCAATGCCCGCACTATAGAGAGATGTCTGCTATCTCTCTTTTGGGGTGCTGTTTCCTGATCTCTGACCTCATTGTTGTATAGTGGTGACTTATTTGGCTGGCAACACAGGTTCTTGGGGAGGTCACCAGCAATGGCACAGAAAGAGAGCATCATCCCGTAGAGACCGAAAAGGTGGAATAAAAAGAGGAATAAAAACATTTGATGAGCCTGGCAGCCTCTGTGGAGAGAGAGAGAGAGAGAGAGAGAGAGAGAGAGTGAGTGTTCAGGTTGAGGACCTATCAGAACAGGCCAACATGGAACAGATTTAAAGCAAGTAAGGAGGCAGTGATAAGACTAAAGGGAAGATAAAATAGGATAAAACAAGGGAAGGTCTGTGATGGATGGGAGGCAGGAGAGATTAAGTGACCAAAGGGTTTGCAGTGCAAGACAAAAGGGGATGCTAATGGGTCAAATAAAAAAATAACATATGGACATAGAGCTATTGCCACTATCTGCTGTCCAAGAAAAGAGATGCAATGGGTATGTGATGAGATTATTGCTTTTGGTTTTGTAACTAACAATGGCTACTAGATGAAGTGCTGCTCCTAGAGCTCACGTTGAGCTTCAGTTGATGCATTTGAGAGGACGAGGGCAGACTTTACACACCACATGTGGCAGATAAGCTGCAGAACTGGGCAGAAAGGTGGCAAATGGAGTTCAATGTAGCTAAGTGTGAGGTGATTCACTTTGGTAAGAATAACAAAAAGATGGGGTACTGGGCTAATGGTCGGATACTTGGTAGTGTGGATGAGCAGAGGGATCTTGGTGTCCATGTACACAGATCTCCGAAAGTTGCCACCCAGGTAAATAGTGCGGTAAAGAAGGCATATGGCGTACTGGCTTTTATTGGTAGAGGAATTGAGTTCCGGAGTCCTGAGGTCATGATGCAGTTGTATAAAACTCTGGTGCGGCCGCATCTGGAATATTGTGTGCAGTTTTGGTCGCCATACTATAGGAAGGATGTGTATGGGCATTTAAGTGGGCACTGGATAGGCATATGGAGGATAGTGGGCTAGTGTAGGTTAGGTGGGCTTGGATCGGCGCAACATCGAGGGCCGAAGGGCCTGTACTGCGCTGTATTCTTCTATGTTCTATATAAGGCCAGAGGCTAGCTTGAAAACTAAAACAGGACTCTGCACATGATGTCCACACTGCTTCTTGCTGAGTCAGCAGGCAGATTCTCTTCGGGCCTGTGCCCAGACATCTTCAAGCTGCCCTGGCATTTCAGATGTTGATGTTTGCAGCAGCTAGATGGACCAACCTCTTGGCACGGCTGGGAACCAACGTGCCAAGCATTGGCTGACGTGATGTGGTGCCCAGATCAACCAGCCCTGCTTTCAGTCCAGTGACAGGCATTGCTGTTATCAATGTTAATGGGTGAAGTTGGCAGAGGCAAGTGTTCAGGCTCTGGTGATTTGCTTGCACAGTTGGTGCAAGGTGGTTGGCGCAGGATGGCAACCACAGCGTGGCACTGGCATCACAAAAGACTCCAACCCCAGCGGCAATTGTCTAGTAAGAAACACTCTTTGAACATTGCCTTGACCAATCTTGCTGACATGTCCCCCTCAGTGGGCCGAGGGAGGGGGCCACAAGCTGCATGTGAAGTTGGATGTCAGTGGAGCCTGGCATAAAGAATGCCCAGCAGCTTATTCAAGTTTGGGTGCAATCATAGGAGGTATAGATAAGGTGAATGGCAGGTGTCTTTTCCCTGGTGTGTGGGATTTCAAGATGAGGGGGAAACTTTCTTAAACAGAGTGGTTCATGTGCAGAATGAACTTCTAGAGGATGAAGTGGATGTGGACACATTACAACATTTAAAAGACATTTAGTTAAGTACATGAATAAGAAATGTTTGGAAGGATATAGACAAAACACAGGCACATGGGACTAGTTTGGTTTGGGATTGTGGTAGGAATAGGCTGATTGGACTGAAGGGTCTGTTTCTGTGCTGTATGACTATGACTCTATCTGAGATAACATGCAACAGGTACACAAGGGAGACAATAATTGAAACAAAGGGTGTGATAAAATAGGGTGGCAGGAGGCTTGTATGCAGCATGAACACTTGCATAGAGCAGATGGGCCAAATGGCCTGTCACTCTGCCGTAATTTGGTAGAATTCATTGTAATCTATAAAAAGGGGTGGGGGTTGGTCACTCAACTAAAATTCCGCTCTAGCTTGCTTACTGGTAACCCTGATGAGCCGTAAAGGGTTATACAGGGCTGGGCAGCGATATCCCTTGGCGTTGAAGTTGTGTCGGTGAAGGGAAGGCTTCCTAAGCCAGCGAACATGCCCGAGACTGAGCTGGTGGTGCCCGGATCTCTGGTCTCAGTGGCCAGCATGACAGAGCGAGTGGAAAAGGGGACAGATGCAGCCTCCTGTTCAGGAGACCAAGCCTGGTTCAGTCTGTGGCTTCTCGCACGCACTTGGCCACCAGTGCAATTAATCACCAGAATAAACTGTAATGAACACCGAGCCATTGAGAAAGAGCATGAGATCACACGGATGCCTTTGCTTGAATGAGTCATTCAGGAAATTTATACGCACTCTCGAGGCTGTAGCTGACGAGAACAGGAAATATTTTTGCACGTGACAAGATTTATTTATAGAGGCTCCTGATTCATTTAACTCTGGTAACCTTTTCCCTCCTAGGAAGGGGGGAATTGTTCAAAGCAGACTGCTTGCTTTGAACATGAGAAATCTGAGGAAGAGTGGACTATTTGGCCCACTGAGAGCATCCTGCTATTTTGTGTATCAGTTTCTCTCATTCTTACTCTGACCTCTCTTGTGTTAATCAAGTGGATTTGGGTGTTTAATTTTACTTTATTCAGAGTAATGTGTGTCACTGGTCCAGCATTTATAGCCTTTCCCTCATTCCCCTAGAGAAGGTAGTGGTGAGCTGCCTTCTTGAACCACTGCAGTCTGTGTGCTGTAGGTAGACCCACAATGCCCTTAGGGAGGGAATTCCAGGATTTTGACCCAGCAACACTGAAGAAACAGTGATACATTGCCAATGTCGAGAGTGTGGTGCTGGAAAAGTACAGTGGGTCAGGCAGCATCCGCTGAGCAGGAGAATCGACGTTTCGGGCATAAGCCCTTCATCAGAAATTAATCATTCCTGATGAAGGGCTTATGCCTGAAATGCTGATTCACCTGCTTCTTGGATGCTGCCTGATCTACTGTGCTTTTCTAGCACCACACTCTCGACTCTGATCTCCAGCATCTGCAGTCCTCACTTTCTCCTCCTTCAGGGATGTAGTGCCAACCAATTGGGCTGCATTGTACTGAATGGTGTCGAGCTTCTTGAGTGTTGTTGGAGCTGCACTCATCCAGGCAAGTGGGGAGTAGTCCATCACACTCCTGACTTGGGCCTTCTAGATGGTGGACTGGCTTTGGGGAGTCAGGTGGTGAGTTGCTCACCACAGTATGCCTAGCCTCTGTGACCTGCTCTTGTATTCATTGTATTTATACAGCTAGTTAAGTTGTGTTTCTGGTCAATGGTAACCCCCAGGATGGTGATAGTGGATGTTTCAGTCATGGTAGTGTTGTTAAATGTCATGGGACAATGGTTAGATTGTGTTTTGTTGGTGTTGGTCATTGCCTAGCATTTGTGTGGCGCAAATGTTACTTGCTACTTGTCATGCCAAGCTTGGATATTGTCCAGGTCCCACTGCATTTGACCTTGGACTGCTTCAGTTCCTAAGGAGATGTGAATGATGCTGATCACTAAGTGGTGTTTCATGCTTTACACTGTTATAGATTTAGGGATAGACAGGGAGAGCATTGGGGCAGGGTAATGAAGTTGTGGGTATGTTATAGGTGTTATGCAGAGGAAGGGGTTGGAGTATACGAGGAGGATTTTCTGTTTGGACAGCTGTTTGGCCACAGTACTATTTATGGAAGTGCATACTACACTGTGGGCTGTTGTGAGATGAGGATAGGATACGGACATATCAGAAGCCGAGAGATGGGATTGGAGATAGCAGTGCAGACAGAATCACATGGGTGTGTGAGAATGGAGTATACAGTAATTGATATCTCCTTGTACACCATTGTTTAGGATACCACACAGAGAGTGCTTCACAGCTGATAAGGTCCTTTGGAAGTGCAGTTACTGTTGTAATGGCAACAGTCTCTTTGCACACGTGGCTCAATGATGCTGGTTAAGCAGCACTGGAGGATTCCCCAGAACCTTTTTGGGATCTTTTCCATCCACTGGAGAGGGCCTCAATTTCACATTCCACCCAAAAGGTGACACTTAAAATTGGACCAGGGTCCTTTTGGTACCTCATTTATACATTTCCACACACATAATTTTTCTCGCTGTATTCGTTCACAGGATGTGGGCATCACTGATTTGGCAGTATTTATTGCTTATCCCTAATTACAATTAGGGCAGAGGGCAGTTAAGAGTCAACCACATTGCTGTGGGTCTGGAGTCACATGTTGGCCAGACCAGGTAAGGACTGCAGATTTCCTTCCCTAAAGGACATCAGTGAACCAGATGAGGTTTTATGGCAATTGATAATGGTTGCCACTAAGCTAATTTTAAAATTTAATTTGAAAATGAACTTGTAGGATTTGAATTCACGTTGCCAGACCATTAGCCTGGGGCTCTGAAGTATTAGCCCAGAGACATTAACATAAGACCACAACCTCTCCAATTGGGACAAATGGGATTTTAGTATCTTTGACTGGAATTATGTTGGGGAGTTGAGTAAAATAATTTTAATCGACAAAAGGCTAATCTCTGTCTCATTGTACATAGACTGAGCAATAGTGCCACTTTTCATAATTTTCTAATGTATGTCAGCAGGAAGGCATGCTCAGCTGGTTAAAGATTTGTTGGAAAATACGGGTGGTCCATTATAACATTGGTTGTTTTCTCAGTGGAAAGGGGCCATGAACTTTAGGCAGGGGTCACTCAGGCGTCAAGGAAGGGGGTCGGGTGACTACATGGTGATTGGGACCACCTCGTACGTTGAGAAATGCAGCCCTCAGGGTGGGCCCACATAAGAATTTGAAAGAGAAAGCAATTTTCTGGGTAGAAATATATTTTTTAAAATTAGTCAGGAGGATTATGGGAAATCAGAACATTCAGAAACCAATGATGTGTTTGAACCAGCGAATCAAAAACTAGACTTTGAATTGGCATTGACTTGACAGAGAACCAAAGGCTTGCATTTATATAGCACCTACTTCAGCGTGAGCTAAAGCTCCTTGTAGTCAATGTAATACTTGTTGAAGTGTAAGCACTTGTGTAATGTAGGGGGAAACGCAACAGCTATTTGGTGCACAGCAAGCTCCAACATGATAATGACCAGATAATCTGCTTTATTATGTTGCCTGAGGGACACTTATTGGTCAGAAGGTTAGAGAGCGCCACCTCATCTCCCGCTCCTCTTTGAAACAATGCCAGGGGAGTTCAGGATTGGCAAATGGAGCTGTGGTTTAATCCCTTGCCTGAAATGCACCACTTAGTACAGTTCTCTATCAGGGCTCCCCCTGGAGGCTCAACCTGAGGCTAATGGCCTTAATGCTGATTTACGTAATTTCTGAATTGTCCTTTTCTTTGTAACAGGTATGGTAAAATCGTCTCCACAAAGGCCATTCTGGACAAGACAACCAACAAGTGCAAAGGTAGGAGACTGTTCTTGTCCAGTGTTTGGTATTAAAGGACTTAGAAGCTCGAAGCAGGGAGCCTTGACACAACTGTCCACCCCTTGCCCCCACTCAGATGCAGACCTATCATTCATAATTTTGGCATTCCCCGATTTTAAGCTGCGCTAGCATGGAAGGTGAGGAAGCTCAGAGAAGCCATTGCAATTGTGGAGTTATCGTCAGTTCCTTGTTGGAATCCGAGGTTAAGTATTGTAAAGGGATGTTGTAATCTGCATTGAGGTGTGATAACTGCATTGTGATTTTGTTTTTAATGCGAGTTTTCAGCCAGTCACCTGAACAAACTAGTTGGATTTGACCTGAGATCAGCAAGGTGTGAGATAACGGGGAATGCGATCTTGTGCTTTGATTGCAAAATGAGGAGTGAATTGCTCTGGTAACTGTATTTATACTGTGGTAATTTCTGCTACTGTACTGTCCAAACAAGTTTGCAAATGGGTTGACGTTGCTCAGTGAGATGCCAACGATACTGAAATATTCGGACGAAATTCTCCTTCTTTGGGGATTGTGGTAACAACAACTTGCATTGATATAGCGCCTTTGTAGTTTGAACATCCCAAAAGAAGTGTTATCAGCTACAAAATTCGGTTCCGAGTCACATGTAATGGAGACGGGAGAACAGATGGCCAAATGTTTGGTCACAGGGTGGATTTTTCAGAGGGGACAGAGGTGGAGAGGTTAAGGGAGGGGATTGCAGAGCTTGATACCCAGGCAGCTGAAGGCACGTAGTGACTTAAAATTGGGAGGAGCTTGGAGGTTTGTAGGGATGGATGACTTTACAGAGATAGGTAGGGGAGGGATTTGGAAATCAGGATGTGAGTGAAAATCAAGACCAAGCTTCAGTGAGTATAGGTGTGATGGCTGAACAGGATTCAGTGTATTTTAGGATGTTGCTCAGTAAAATCTCAAATGAGCTCAAGTTTGCAGATAACTAAACAGATTTGGCCTCCATTCAGATAACGATACTTGTCTTTTCTTTATGCTCTCACAGGATGTGGGCGCTGCTTGCGAGGTTAGCATATATTGCTCATCCCTAATTGCTCATCCCTCTTGACTAAGTCGCAATGGACTAGCTGCTTAAACCACTGCGATCCGTGTAGTGTAGGGCATTCTTGGTGCTGTTACGCAGGGAATCGAGAGGATGATTTGAACCTGAAATGGTTTGCATGAACCTTCATTCAGTGGGAGCAGGGCAGGATTCAAAATCTTTGCTTCCTCGCTGCTTATTCCATGGGAAAAGGCTCAGGATTCTCCAGTCATTGCTTTGGGGTGGTGACTTGAGGGGAAGGTGGGGGGGAGAGGTGAATGAACTACAGTTCCGTTAGTGTGAAGCTGGGAGCTGGCAAACAGCCCGCAGAGCAAAGAGTACCACAATTATATTCTTTGTCAGCAAATAGGTTTTAGTAGATGACTTTTTTTAAAAAAAAGCAAGGCCTTTTTATTTCTCACAAAACTGCATTGGTATTTTCTCTTTACCCTTCACACTTCCCCTCCTACACTACTGACCCCACAGAAAGTATCATTCTCATCCACAACAAAACACAGGTTTGAGATCTTCAAATGCAGTTCTTTGCAGATCATTCTGTTCTCTCTCACTCATTCGCTTGCTCTCACTCACTCACACTCTCTCTCTCTCCCTCTCTCTCTCTCTCTCACACACACACGCTTTCACAGGCCTCACATTCCTTGGATTCTGGCTGTCTGTCGATCACAGAGAGGTCACAGTGGACAACGCTTGTTGCGGAGAGAATCAGAGAGAGAGAGAGAGAGCATGCAGTAAAGTTGTCTGAAACATGTAACAGCATCTGTGCAAGTATTTATACACATAGAACTCGGTGTTCTTCCAGCAGCATTTCCTGTTGAGGTTGGCGAGCCAAAGTGGGCTGGGGGGATGGGGAGAGTCGATTCACCTTCAGTCCTCCTGAGGGTGACCAGAGTGGGCCATTTTAGAATCTACAACAGTTCTATGGCAATCCAAATAAAGTTGTGGTGGTTTGAACTCAATGCCCCGGGGGCAACGTTTGTGGTAATTAAAGAGCAAATAACCTACCACATGTCCCACAAATCATCACCATGGGAATATTGGTAGACTTGACCTCTGGCCTTCTGTTCTCCACGCCCCCCCCATCCAAACCCTCCTCCACATTATTCCTTACTGTCCACTGTTTTTGGGAGTTCAGTCTGCTGCAACCATTGATTTTTCTTTTAAATTCCAAAACAATATCTCTCTCATTTGGTCATACTGCATTTAATGAATTGTTTTTACAAAAATAAATGTTATGATTTAAAACTTTGTCAGATCTTGGCAGCCATGCATGCATGTTTTTGGAGGGAAAAAAAGTATGACCTTTTTATTTAAACCATGACTCAACGTTGCCATCCTTTACTATGTCCATTTAAAAGAGAGAGTGCTTCTCAGCTATTTGACTGGAGCAGCTTTGCAACCCAGAGCTGACCTGGCATCTGCACACCCAGACTTTCCAGCGGGCTGAGTGCACTGATCAGGAGCCAAGGTCCTGCCACATTTGCTGTCATGCCAAAAAAAGTGTTAATGTGAAGGAAGGAAAAGTCACAGGTCAGTGGTGATGCCTATACAGTTTGCCAACACTCAGGTTAGAGTCAAAGAGTCACAGAGATGTACAGCATGGAAATAGACCCTTCAGTCCAGCTCATCCATACCAACCAGATATCTTAAACCAATGTAGTCCTACCTGCCAGCATCTGGCCCATATTCCTCCAAACCCTTCCTATTCAGATACCCATCCAGGTGCCTTTTCAATGCTGTAATTGTACCAGCCTTTACCACTTCCTCTGGCAGCTCATTCCATACACTCACCACCCTCTGCGTGAAAAGATTGCCCCTTAGGTCCCTTTGATATCTTTCCCGTCCTAACCTAAACCTATGCCCTCTAGTTCTGGACTCCCTCCACCCCAGGGAAAAGACCTTGTCTATTTACCCTATCCATGTCCCTCATGATTTTATAAACTTCGATAAGGTCACCCCTCAGCCTCCGACGCTCCAGGAAAACCGCCCCAGCCTGTTCAGCCTCTCCCTATAGCTCAAATCCTCCAACCCTGGCAACATCCTTGTAAATCTTTTCTGAAACCTTTCAAGTTTCACAACATCCTTCCAACAGAAAGGAGACCAGAATTGTACACAGTATTCCAAAAGTGGCCTAACAAATGTCCTGTACAGCCACAACATGACCTCCCAACTCCTGTACTCAATACTCTGACCAATAAAGGAAGGCATACCAAACGCCTTCTTCACTATCCTATCTACCTGCGACTCCGCTTTCAAGGAGCTATGAACCTGCACTCCAAGGTCTCTTTGTTCAGCAACACTCCCTAGGACCTTACCATTAAGTGTATAAGTCCTGCTAAGATTTGCTTTCCCAAAATGCTGCACCTCACATTTATCTAAATTAAACTTCATCTGCCATCCCTCAGCCCATTGGCCCATCTGGTCAAGATCCCATTGTAATCCGAGGTAACCTTCTTCACTGTCCACTACACCTCCAATTTTGGTGTCATCTGCAAACTTACTAACTATACCCCCTATGTTCATATTCAAATCATTTACGTAAATGATGAAAAGTAGTGGACCCAGCACCGTTCCTTGTGGCACTCCACTGGTCGCAGACCTCCAGTCTGAAAAACAATCCTCCACCACCACCCTCTGTCTTCTGTGTTCGAGACTAATGGCTAGTTGTCCCTGTATTCCATGAGATCTAACCTTGCTAACCAGTCTCCCATGGGGAACCTTGTCGAATGCCTTACTGAAGTCTATATAGATCACGTCCACTGCTGTGCCCTCATCAATCCTCTTTGTTACTTTTTCAAAAAACTCAAGTTTGTGAGACATGATTTCCCACACACAAAGCCATGTTGACTATCCTTAATCAGTCCTTGCCTTTCCAAATACATGTACATCCTGTCCCTCAGAATTCCGTCCAACAACTTGCCCACCATATATCTTGTATAAAATCTTAGTATGCAGTCAGTTTTCTATGAAGAGCTGTCGGTGGAGCGGTAAAGTCGCTGACTAATGCTTTGGGGATAGGAGTTCAAGTCTCACCACACCAATGGTGGAATTTACTTACAATTTGTAAATCTAGAATTGAAAATTAATCTCAGTAATGGTGACCATAGTTGTTACAAATCTCTACCTGGTTCACTGATATCCTTTAGGGAAGGAAAGTGCCATTCTTACCTGGTCTGGCCAACATGTGACTCCAAACTTACAGCAATGTGGTTGACTCTTAACTGCCGTCCGAAATGGCCTGAGTAAACCTTTCAATTTAAGGGTACTTAGGGATGGGCAACCAACGCTGGCCCTGCCAGTGATGCCTACATCCCCTAAGACAGGTGAGCAGAATTAGGCCATTTAGCCTATCGAATCTGCACCACCATTCAATGAGATTATGGCTGATCTGATTATCCTCAACTCCACTTTCTTGCCTTTTACCCATAATGCTTGATTCCCTTTTGCAAAATCATGAATGAATAAAAATGAGTTGACTCTCATTCGCTAATGAGCTTGGATTACTGCTGATTCAGACCTCTTTGAAATAACTCCACAGAGGCCATATCCGTCACCTTTTCTTTACATGTGGAGAGTCCTTGACACTGATCCAGCTCTCAGAATGAACAGAACCTCTGACCCTCCTGTTTATTTATTTTTAAAATTTTATTGAACAATTCACAGTTTACAAAACAATTAACATTAACAGCTGTATACAGAGAAACAGCAATTTTACAAGGGAGAGGAATGGCAAAGCCAAGCCCCAAACCCTAACGTTCAACTAGTTTTCAAGGAAATGAGGCAAACCTCAAATCCCAGTTTCAATCATTACAAAACAGTAACAATGACAAGGACATATAAGACAGTCCAATTACATAAGAAACAGTGCATACAATAAGACCCCCAGAAAGCCACCCCCCCCCCCATCCCTCCCACCTTCCGGCCACTCTAAGGCAGCCCGCCCCTACGCACCTTCCAGCTCTCGATCCACCCCATGCCCCTTCCAGTTCTTGGTTTTCCCTGGCACACCTTTCGACCACCTCTAGGACAGCCCGCCCTGGTACCCGCTCGGGGTGACAGCACTGAGGATGGCTACCCGCCTTCCGGCTTTACTAACCACCCTCAGCACCTTCTGACCACCTCTAGGACAGTCCGCCGCGGTACCTGCCCGGAGTGATAGCGCTGAGGACGGCCTACCCGCCTTCCGGCTCTCGGTCTGCCCCTACATACCATTGGGTGCTCACCCACCCCGATGCGCCATCTGGCCCGTGGACTACCCTGACACACCTTCCGGCCATCTCTAGGACAGCCAGTCCCCTTCCCCAGGGACGACAGCGTGCAGGGTAGCCCACAAGCCTTCCAGATCTTGGCCTGCCTCCATGCATCTTCTGGCGCTCAGCTGCTCTGACACACCTTCCGACCACCTCTAGGACAGCCTGTCCCGATTACCCCTTCTCAGGATGACAGCGCTCAGAACAGCCTACCCACCTTCTGGCTCTCGGGGCGACTGGCATCGGGGTTGCCTACCCACCCTTCAGCTTTCGGGACAGCCTACCAACAGGTTCGCAGGATGACCTACCCACCCTCTGGCTCTCGGGGTGACAGCTTTCAGGATGACCTGAGCCTCCCAGCTCAGTAAGGCCTGCCAGACCCAGGGACATAAAAGACAGTGCAGGTGATAAACCCATAAACAAAAAGGCAAAGTCAGTTACCAAAAACAGAGTCCCCTCTGGTACACAGGAGTCCATTACCATAACAGTTCTCTTCTGTGTACATAGTCCATTACCAGGAACAGAGTCCACTCCAGTATGCAGAGACCATTGCCAGAAACAGAGTCGACAACCAAAGGCAGAGTCCAGTCCAATGTGCAGAATCCAGTCCTGAAGGCAGCAAATGCATATCCCACAGCACACAACAGATGTTCAGTCTCCATAGAGGCCTGGTCCATCCATAAGAGAACCAGGCCCACTCAAATTGACATGGTACATTGTAAAGGGGCAGTTAACTCCCGAAGGCAGAGTCCATTCCTGAAGGCAGCAGATGTTCACCTCCCAGCACACACACAGGTGTTCAGTCTTTACAGAGGCCGAGTCCACCCACAGAGGGCCAGGCCTACCCACACAGGAACAGTTCATCTGGAAAGGTGCAGTTGACTCACAGGAGCCCAGTCCAAACACCAAAAGAAGTGAAAACAAACATGCAAAAGAAAAAGAAAGAAAACCAGAGTGCAAGGGCTAAGCCCTGCCACAAACCCAATAATGTCCTTTTCTCAAAGTGGAAGAAAAGTGTAACACACAGGCTGTAACCAGCCAGTGAAACAACAGTTCCCTAATGAGAACTCAAATACACTTGTAACACATTGATTATGTAAATCAGCCAGTTTAGAAATCAGTCCTCAATAAAAAAGGAATACCAGTTAACAAACTGGCCATATAATTCTGCCTGTTTAGGAATCAAGTTCCCCAAATAAAAACAGAAACCAACAGCAGCAGTACACACTGCATGTGGGCAGCCAGCTCAGACTCAGTTCCCTGACACAAATGGAGAGTCTTTGACACTGACCCATCTCCTTTAAGAGCCAGCTCTGAGTGAGCAGAATTGCTGACACTGCTGTTTTTATGTCCGCCAAGGCTCTTTGATTGGGGCTGTTCATCTGGTCCAATCAGGGAACTCATTCTATGAGGTCTACCTGGCTGACCTTGTTACAATCACTACACTCTTCAAAATGCCTGTGTTTAAAATGGGTTTATAGTAATAAAAACAATCAAATTTGTTAATGTTTTGTGTAGAGTCCAAAGTTGCCATGTACAGCATCTCAGTTTGTTTTGCTAAGAAATGTGGTGTTAACTCTCTCATTTGTCTAATTACTGCAAGCCTCACCCGCAATATATCCCATAGATTAACAAGTATAAAAAGAATCTGAAGAATATTAAACTAACACCTCTGTCTTTTAAAAGAAATCACTGAGATAGAACCCCATGGTGGAGGAAGCTGACTGACTTCATACTAAAAAGCCAGCACTGGCACAATGGACTAAATAGCCTTTTGGAATGAGTCATTCTGGGATTCTTGAATTGAAATACTGGTCTAGTCGTGGATACGCATTTAAAAAAAAAACTCACTGATGTTTGACCTGCCCTTTCTGCAAAGATGTGAGTATATGCAAAACAATTTAAAGGGTCCACACATTAAAATACACAGGTTTGGCTTGACAAAGCCAAGTTTGAACTGTGGTGATGGGGTTTGTTTTTCCTATAGGCCATTCTGGAAAAGTGGAATGAAAGGAGACAACTCATTTCCCTCTTATTAATTTTCTGGCTGTCAGTCATCCCTTTCCACTTTCATGTTTACTGGGCAGCTATTGGTCATGTTGTATATGAAGACTCGACCAGCTCAATGTTTATCTGCTGCAAGTGGGGCTGAGGAAGCTGCTCTTATTTGATCTCCAGTTTTTAGCACCTGCTGTGCCCTCCTCTCTGCCTCCACCAGCTCTCTCCCTCCACTTTGGCTGGTATTTGCTCCCTGGCTGCCATCCATCCACGATATCTTACCCGGGTATCTATGCAGCAGGGGCCAGTTTGAGAAACATGCATGCACTGACTTAACATCACACATCAACAGGCACTGGAACCAGCATATCAACACGTATGTAAATGTCTACTTGACATGCAGTCAAGTAATTACATGGATGCGACATGGGCATGGACAAAGATTGGCACGTGTAGATGTGCATGCAAATGCACACAGCTACATGTGCACACATGCAATCATGCACGCAAAATATATAATCGTGCACATGCATGCAAACTCACAATCATGCATGCTCCAAATGCATGTAATTATGCACATATGCATGCAATCATACACACAAGCAAACGCGTAATCACATGTACAGACATGCAATCACGAGTGTACACAAACATGTGCAATCTCGTACACGCAAGCAGTCATGTGCACGCATGTCCACAATACAAAGAAACCACAGACATATCACTCGATGATAACTCTGAAGCAAGAATCGTGACTTATTTTTCTCCTTCTCTCTGGTTCAGTATACTGAGGTTAATTGCATCAGCTGTCTGGCTCAGTTAGTAACAGATTAGGGCCCTACCCTGGGACTAACCCAGGCCACATGCTGCTGCTAGTTACTGCTGAACCATCAGTGGAGGCTGGAATGTTTACCCTATTCACTTTTGCCCCTTTTAACCATGTCTTGTTGCAGTCGAATGGGGATTGGATTGTAAACAGAAGGAGGAGAACCTGACCCAGTGACTGACATCCCAGCATCTGATCTGCACCCTCTTTGATCAGCAGCAAACTGTCAGAAGTTGGTTCTGGAGTTACTGTCCAGGTCCTTCACCTGTCCACTGTGAGTCTCAGAAAGTTGGGGCTGGAGCAAGGGACATCGTTGGATGATGAGGAAGAGGGACAACTATGACTTGTTTCTAAATCCCTGGAGTCCAGATTTTATGTCTCATTCTGGGCCTAGTGTTCCTTTTGGTTGTAACAATGTGTGTAGGTTGGTTCAGCTAGGCTTTGTCATGGCCATGGCTGAATTTGGATCATGTCAATTTCGGCCTATGGTTGAAGCTAGCTTGGATGGATCAATATCTATGTCTCCTATTGCTACGACCACCAAACTCTGCACAGTTTGCTTGGTCATTTGTACCATAGCTTTTGTGGGACCAGCACCATTGTCTTGCTTCTTCTCTGACTTTCTTACCCCTCAGTTTCTGCTTCACTTGTTGCTAGGAAAAGGCTGTTGAGTCTTTGTTTCCCCTCTCACTGTGTTAAGTTCTTTTTTCCTGAGACTCTTACACACTTGATGCAACCGCAAAGGCCAACTTCTGTGAATGAGCAAAATTTATTGAGCACAGTATTATATAAGCTTTGAAAAACCCTGATTCGCCTTCGCCATGCCTGCAAAGCATGTCCAGGGAAACTGACTGAACGAAGGAAACAGTCCTTCCTTTATACAAACTCTTTACATCACAGTCAGTAATTCTCTAAAAACAACCCCCAGCCACTCCCTCACAGTTACATGCCACGCAAGACAACGCCCCAGCCACTCCCTCACAGTCACATGCCACTCAGGACACAATACAGTGACCACATCATCTCCAGAAACCATGGAATGCAAATCATCCCTTAATGGCCAGCTCTGGCGTGAATTGTATATTTTTGTAACAATAGGGGAATAGTCAAATTCCAATGTAATGTTCTTATTGATTTCTGAATAAGGGATGAAAATGTAAATAGTAGGAGATGACTATGTAAATTGCTCTGAATGGCAAGGAAATGGCAATGTAAATGGCTCTGAATAATCGGAGATGATAATGTAAATTTCTTACAATCTATCCGCAAGTCAGAGGCATCTCATCCTAGCCTCAGGACATCCAATTTCCTGCAGGTCAGCAGAGCAAATTAACTCTTTAATATCACAACTGGACTGAACAGCTATTTTGATTCCTGAGACTTTCCACGTGATTGAACCCACTCATTTGTCTTGCTGTTCATCCAGCTGATTCTGACTGTCCTGCACCACACCCGCTTTTCAAAGCTGTTCTCTTCCTCTCACCTTTCTGAAGAGTCCACCTTAATCACATCTATATAGTGCAACACTTCGCACAAATGGCTGTACTGGGCATTTCTTCAGGCTCGTGTCTATGCTATTGGACTTCCAGCCAAGGGTGCTCAAGCCTCTTTTCACAGCAAGGAATTTCCTGCTTTTTAGGGCCGTGTTGCAAACTAACCCAGTGGGGAGTTTATGGTGGATTCATATTCTTTTTAAAATTGACGTCAGGTTTGACCCACCAGATCCTTAAAACATTTTTTTCAGTTTTTGTATGTGAAGCTGGATCTGCGAAAACTGGTAATCTGGCAGTTTATGTGCAGGATATGCTTTAATTTAGGGAAAGGAGGAGATCTTGACATCACAGGAGATCCCTATGGGCATGAATCATTATCCACTGTTCAAATGGATGCTCAGAGGTCAAAGGTTCAACATCTGGATGTCTGTAATACATTCTGGGAAAGATGGCATCTCTTGTGTACACCTTGTGATCTGGAGAATTTTGGCTCTGAAGCAACATGCCTGTCTGTTTTTAAACATAAAATAAGGATTTTCAAGATTTCTTTTTCTCTCCTGTTTAGTCCAATGTCAAATTCTCTCTTGGCTGATAGCAAATGTTGTTATTTGGGGTAAAACTTGAGGTAATCTCTGAATTATGAACCAAAATAAGTACATTGTTCCATTTCTGGGTTTATTCCCTAGGTCACTAACTAATGGGTAAGATACAGAGGAGCCAAATTGCTGGGAAATTAGCAAGTACAAATGTAGGAACTTAATTATCTGAATATAGACTGGAATTGTATTAATATACAGGCCAGAGAGGGGGAAAGAGTTTCTGAAATGTGCTCAGAAGACTTTTTCATGATCAGTATGGCTCTGACCCAATGAGGAAAGAAGAATCTGGTCCTGGGGAAATGAGGTGGGTCAAGTGTCAAGAGGGGAGCATTTAGGAAACAGCAATCATAATGTCATAAGGTTTAAATTAGCTATGGAAAAAGACAAGGAGTGACCTAGAGGAAAAACACTTAATTAGTGGAGGCCCAATTTCAGTGAGATAAGAAGAGACCTGTCCCAAGTAGCTTGGAATTAAAGATTGGCAGGCAAAACTGTAACAGAATAAGTAGCTGCCTTCAAACAGTTTGAGTGCACTCAGGGTACATGCCCCTGAAGGGGGAGGGTAGGGCAAACAAATCCAGTGCTCTCTGAATGGAGAAAAAGATTGAGAGTATGATTAAGCAGAACAAGGGGGTTTATGGCAGATGTCAGATCAATTTAAAAAAAACAGAAAAGCAGAATATTTCTCATAATGATGTGAGATTGGGAAATGCGAGCATCCAAAGAGATCTGGTTAACCTTGTTCATGAATCACTGAAAGCTAGCAGGCAGGTGCAACAAGCAATTAGGAAGGCAAATAGTTCGCTGGCTTTAAAATAAAGGGGATTTCAACACAGGTGTGCACATATTTTGTTATACAGAGCCTTGGTTAGACCATGCCTGAAGTATTGTATACAGTTTTGGTCTCTTTGTTTAAGGAGGGATGTACGAGCCAGAAAGGTGTAAAGTAGATAGGCAGGAGGCTGGAAGAACACAGCAAGCCAGGCAGCATCAGGAGGTGGAGAAGTCAACGTTTCGTGTGTAACCCTTCTTCAGAACTGGAGTTGGGTGTAGGGGGAACTGCAGATAAAAGGGTGGGGGGGTGCAGGGTAGTGAGGTGGGGATAGGTGAAGACAGGTAGAGGGTACGACCAGGTTGGTCAATGGAAGGAATGAGTCCGCTTGGTAGCACAAAGGAAGGGTCGGTCAGAGGAATGGAAGGGAGGGGGAGGGTCTGGGAAGGAAGGCTATTTGAAATTGGAGAACTCAATGTTAAGTCCTCCAGGCAATAGGCTGTCCACGCTGAAGAACAGATGGTGTTCCTCCAATTTGCAGTCTGATTCATTGTGGCAGTGGAGGAGGCCGAGGATGGTCATGTTGGAAAAGAGTGGGAAGGGGAATTAAAATGGATGGTGACTGGGAGGTCCGGTTGTCCCCTGCGGGTCTGACTGAGATGCTGAGCGAACCTTTCCCTTTATTCTCCGTTTGTTCTCCCCAATGTTGAGAAGACTGTGTCAGGAGCACTGGATACAGTAAACTAGGTTGGAGGAGAGGCAGGTGAACCTCTGTCTCACCTGGAATGACTGTTTGGGGTCCTGGATGGAGGTGAGGTGGGTGTTGAACCGGCAAGGTTTGCATCTTCCCCAGTTGCAGGGGAAGGTACCTGAGGGTTTGGGGGAGGGGGAGTGTTGGTGGGGAGACTGGCGCGGAATGCAGAGAAGGGTGGGGAGGGGAAGATGCTCTTGGCGGTGGGGTCTAGTTGGAGTTGGTGGAAGTATTTAAGGATAACGTGTTGGATACGGAGGCTGGTGGGGTGGTAGGTGAGGACAAGGAGACCCTGTCTTTACTGTGTTTAGAGTGGAGGTGTTTTAGAGCAGTGGAGTGGGGAATAGAGGAGGTGTGGTGAAGGGCTGTCTGGATGACAGAGGGAGGAAAAGCATGTTGTTCAAAATAGGTGGACATCTGGGATGCTTGGGAATGGAATGTCTCCTCGTCCGAGCAGATTGGGTGGAGGTGGATTAATTGGGAGAACAGGATGAAGTTCTTGCAGGATACTGGGTGGGAAAAGGTGTAGTTCAGATAGTTATTGGGAATCTCTGGGTTTGTAGTAAACATCAGTCTGGAGACTGTCACCAGACATGGAAATGGAGTGGTCAAGAAAGGAGAGGGAGGTATCCAAGATGGGCCAAGTGAATTTGAGAGCAGGGTGGATGTTGTGGGTGAAGTCGATGAACTGCTCCAGCTCAGCCTGGGTGCAGGACGCTGCACCGATGCAGTCGTCGATGTAACTGCAGAAGATTTGGGGCACAGTGCCTGTGTAGGTACTGAAGAGGGACTGTTTGATATACCTCACAAAGAGGCAGGTGTAGCTGGGTCCCATCTGGGTGCTCATGGCCAACCACTGGATTTGGAGGAAATGGGAAGAGTTCATTCGAGTGGCCCAAGAAAGGGAGTGCAGCTGAGATTCACCAGATTAATCCCTGGGATGGTGGGATTGTTTGATGAGGAGGGATTGAGGAAACTGGGATTGTATTCTCTCGAGTTTCAAAGAATCAGGGGTGATCTCAATGAAACTTACAAACTTCTAACAGGGCTCAACAAGGTGGATGTAGATCAGATGCTTCCCTTAGCTGGTGAGTCTAAAACCAGGGGGCATAATCTCAGGAGAAGGGGTAGGTTGTTTAAAACTGAGACGAGGAGACATTTCTTCTTTGGAATGTTTTAGAACGCTGCAGAGGCTCAATCATTGAGCATATTTAAGGCAGAAATTAATTTATTTCTGGAGACTGATGATATCAAGGGATAGTGCGAGAAAGTGGCATTGAGCCAGATGATCAACCATGATCTAATTGAACGGTGGAGCAGACTCAATGGGCTGACTGGCCCAGTCCTGTTCCTATTTTCCTATGTCCAAATACCAGGATGACATGATAAAGTTCGGAGGGAATATATAAAACTAAATAACAGCGGCAAAGCTACAGTATGCAAAGAGACTTATATAGCCACATGAAAAGTCAAAGGGTGATAAAAGGGGCATTAGGATCAATTAGTGGCTCAGTGGTTAGCACTGCTGCCTCACAGCGCCAGGGACCCGGGTTCGATTCCAGACATGGGCGACTGTCTGTGTGGGATTTGCACATCCTCCCCATGTCTGCGTGGGTTTACTCTGGGTGCTCTGGTTTCCTCCCACAGTCCAAAAGATGTGCAGGTCAGGTGAATTGGACATGCTAAATTGCCCATAGTGTTAGGTGTGTTAGTGAAGGGGAAATATAGGGAAATGAGTCTGGGTGGGTTACTCTTCGGAGGGTCAGTATGGACTTGTTGGGCCGAAGGGCCTGTTTCCACACTGTAGGGGTTCTATGAGATATGAAGAAGCCAAGGGATTGAGAGTGGAGGTAAGTTACATAGACATAAACCTTCTTCAATGCAGGCATGGGGTCAGAGGCAGTGCTGTACCCATGTTCAAAAAAGGATATGAAGATGAACCCAGCAACTACAAGGCAGTCAAGTTAACCTCAGTGGAGGGAAAGCTTTTCAGAACTATAACTGGGAACAAACTTAGTGGTCACTAGGACAAGTATGAATTAATTAAAACAAGTCAGCATGGATTTGTTAAAAGCAAATCATGTTCAACGAACTTGATTGAGTTTTTTTGATGAGGTAACTGAGAGGGTCAATTAATATTCTTGTCATCAGGGTTGGGACCTGTGGAATAACAGGGATAGAAGTGGCCTAGCTACAGAGTTGGCTGAATGCTGGAAACAGAATGGTGGCTTTTTTGTACCGAATCAAAGAATTGTTACTGCCCATCCTTCTACCGGTTCTAAAGCTGAGTGTCAATCTCATACCTTTTCCACACATCCCTGCACCCCATTCCTATCCCAATAACCATCCAATGCCCCTCTTGAATGCCTCAATGGAACCTGCCTTCCCCACATTCCCAGGCAGTGCCTTTCCAGACCCAAACTACTCGCTCAGTGAAAAAATGTTTCTTCTCACATCACCCTTGCCTAGTTTGCAAATTAAGATATGCCCGCTTGATCTTTTTCTCTTGTATAAGCAGGAACAGCTTCTTCCTCTCTGCTCTGGAGGCATATATCAGAGTGGAGCTCCCCAGGGTTTGGTATGTGGACACTGCTTTTTTTGATCTGTATTAATGACCTTAACTTGTACAGGGCACCATTTTGCCACTTCTGATAACTTGGAAATGCTCTGAACTGTGAGGATGATGGCGTTAGACTTCAAGAGGAGACAGATGGGCTGGTGGAATCTTCACACTTCAGATGAAGTGTGAAGTAATGCATTTTGGTAGGAAGAATGAGGAGAGGCTAAGTGAAATAAAGGATACAATCCAAAGGGGTTTCAGGAGCAGTGGTAGCTGGGGGGGTTAGATGCAAAAAAAACCACTGGAGGTGCGGGACACGGTGAGAAAATAATTAAAGCAGGATATGAATCCTGGGCTTTTGAAATCAAAACATGCAATGCAAAAGCAAAGAATTTAAATGAACCTTTATAAATTATTGGTTTGACCTCAACTAGAGTATTCTGTAATATTCTGGGAGTCACAATTTAGGATGGATGTGAAGGTTTTAGAGAAGGTGCAGAGAACTCACGAGGTCTCAAGGATGGGGAACTTCAGTTACATGGGTAGATTGGAGAAGTTAGGGCTGTTCTCCTGAGAGAAGAGAAGGCTGAGAGGAGATTTGATTGAGGTGCTCAAAACCATGAGAGGTCTGGGCAGAGTGGATCAGGAGAAACTGTTCCCATTGATGGAAAGATCGAAAACATGAGGCATACAGATTTAAGGTGCCTGGCAAAAGAAGCAGTGGTGACATGAGGAAAGGTTGCAACAAGTGATTAGGATCTGGAATGCTCTGCCTTTGGGAGTGTGGTCGAGGCAAGTTCAGTTGAGACTTTCAAAAGGGAATTGGATAAGTACACAAAGAGAGAATGTTTGGAGCACTGTGGGGGAAAAGGTAGGGCATTGAAACTAATTGAGTTTCTATTACAGATGGCTTGCATTTGCACAATGGGCTGAATGGTCTCTTTCTGCACCGTCACCATCCTGTGATTTCTCTAACCATGGAGCAAGATAGAACAAGTTTAAATCAGTGGACCTCTGGGTCAGTACTAGAAGCAGATTCAACCAAATAATTTAAGGCACGGTTCAGATTGTGGAGGGGAGACTGGTGATTTGTTCTCTGAGGATGATTGAAAATATTTCTGGTGAGCTATCATTCAGTTCGTAGCTGTGTCAGAGAAGGCTGTGAGTTCAAGTCCTACTTCAGAATTTGGCACACAAAAATCTAGGCTGACACTCCAGCTCAGTTCCAAGAGAGTGCTGTGCCATCATAGATACCATCTTTTGGATGAGACTTCAAACTTAGAGGCCCCATCTGCTCTCTCAACTTGGCATAAACAATCCCATGGCGCTATTGTAAACATGTACAGGGGAATGAAGCCCAGTGTTGCAGCCAATATTTGTTCCACAACCAACTTCACTGGAATGGTCCTGACAGGTTGAATGGCCTATTTTAGTGATACTTTGCACTTACTGGAACCCAATGATTGAACCATTCTTTCATTATTTGTGGGAGCTTGCTTGTACATGCATTGGCTGCTGTGTTTCCAGATGACAACACTTCAAAACTACTTCATTTGGCTGCCAGGAGCTTTTGGGATATACTGCTGGCCATGAAAGGTGCTATAGAAACACAAGTCTTTTGGTTCTGCATCTTGAAATGTGTTCGCAAACTGGGATGGGAGGGTGTATTAGTGTAGTCTGTGACAGCTGCTGATTGATTTGGCAACTCTGAGACTCTGCTGGAAAGTGTTGTTGCATTGTTTTGGAACTTTGGAGGAAAACAGATCAAAATGCCACTTTAAAAAGGAGGAAGACAGACAAAGGCAGTGACCACATGGTCAGGGAAAGAAACCTATGCCGCTGCCTGACATAGAAGTGAATCTGCACAGTTACTGCCTTTGCTGTTTGAGTTCACGTATCTCTGGACTTGGGAGTTGTCTCAGAAAAATTAGACAGCAAAATTCACAGCTGACCTTGGAGGAACCTGTGTGGGAGAGCTCACAGCACAGGAGTAGATAAGTGCATAGTTTTTAAGTGTAACCTTGTTGTAAGTCGACAATAGTGAGTAGAGTGGGTTCTTTCTTGATTATATGTTTTATTGAAATCTGTCTTGATTAAATTCTAAAAGTATAAACCATAAATATTAAGTTAGTCTGGAGCAGTGGTTTTTTTTGAGCAATAAGACAGTGCTATTTTCTGGATCTGTAGGTTGTTAAGGTCCAAAGATGGCCTGTAGTAGAGTGATATGCTCTTCCTGTCAGATGGGGGAGTTCAGGGAGAGTTTCCATATTACTGATGATTATGTCTGCAGAAAGTGTCCTTGCGTGAAAATCCTATCAGATCGCATGGGTCGGTTGGAGCGGCAATTTAGAGGCAATAAGGAATTTACAAGAGCTAGGGGGTGTGATGGATGGCAGTTATACAAAGGGAGAAAAGCCGCAGATACAGTCAGGTAGATGGGTTAACTTCAGGAAAGGTAGGAAGGGTAGGCAAGAGTCTCCTGTGGCTACCCCATCTCAAATAAGTATGCTGTTTTGGAAAATGTAGAGGATGATAGACTCTCAGGGGAATGTAGCACAAACAGGCCAAGTTTCTGGTTCTGAGACTGACTCAAATGTAATGAGGGGTACGTCAGGATTCAAGTGATTGATTGTGATAGGGGACTGTAGTCAGAGGCACAGACAGATGTTTTTTGTGGCCGGCTGCGATAAATCAGAATGGTGTGTTATTTCCCTGGTGCCAGGATCAAGGATATCTCCGAGAGGGTGTGGAATGTTCTCAAAAGGGAGAGGGACCAGCAGGAGGTCATTGTACACATTGGACCTAATGACACAGGAAGGAAAAGGATGAGATTCTGAAGGGAGAGTATAGAAAGTTAGGCAGGAATTTAAAAAGGAGTTCCTCAAGGGTCGTAATATCTGGATTATTCCCTCTGCTACAAGCTAGTGACTGTAGGAGTAGGGAGATAGAGCAGATGAATGTGTGGCTGAGGAGCTTGGTGCAGGGTAGAAGGGTTCACATTTTTGGATCATTGAAATCTCTTCTGGGATAGAAGTGACCTGTACAAGAAGGACAGATCCCACCTGAATGGGAAGAGGACTAATATACTGGCAGGGAGATTTGACAGAGCTGTTCGGCAGGATTTAAAATGGTACGGTTAGGGGGTGGGACCCAGGGAAATAGTGAGGAAAGAGATCAATCAGAAACTGGTACAGTTGGGAAAAGGAGCGACTTAAACAGTCAGGGCAGGCAGGCAGGAACAAAGCAGGGACAAATTAAACTGCATTTATTTCAATGGAAGAGGCCTAACAGGGAGGGCAGATGAACTCAGAGTATGGGGAGGAAAATGGGACTGGAATATCATAGCAATTGCAGAAACGTGGTCAGGGATGAACAGGAATGGCAGCTTAATGTTCCAGGATACAAATGCTACAGGAAGGATCGAAAGGGAGGCGAGAGAAGAGGGGGGAGTAGCGTTTTTGATAAGGGATAACATTACAGCTGTACTGAGGGAGGATATTCCCAGAAATACATCCAGGGAAGTTATTTGGGTGGAACTGAGAAATAAGAGGAAGGGATGATCACCTTATTGGGATTGTATTATAGACCCCCTAATAGTCAGAGGGAAATAGAGAAACAAATTTGTAAGGAGATCTCAGTTATCTGTCAGAATAATAGGGTTGTTACGGAAAGGGGATTTTAACTTTCCAAATACAGACTTGAACTGCCACAGTGTTAAGGGTTTAGATGGAGAGGAATTTGTTATGTGTGTACAATAAAATTTTCTTACTCAATATATAGATGTACCGGTTGGAGAAATTGCAAAACTTGACCTACTCTTGGGAAATAAGGCAGGGCAGTTGACTGAGGTGAAAGTGGCACTTTGGCGCCAGCAACCATAATTCTATTAGTTTTAAAATAGTGATAGAAAAGGATAGACCAGATCTAAAAGTCGAAGTCCTAAATTGGAGGAAGGCCAATTTTGACGGTATTAGGCAAGAACTTTCAAAAGTTGATTGGGGGCAGATGTTCGTAGGTAAAGGGACAGCTGGAAAATGGGAAGCCTTCAAAAATGAGATAATTAGAGTCCAGAGACAATATATTCCTGTAAGAGTGAAAGGCACAGCTGTTAGGTGTAGGGAATGCTGGATGACTAGAGAAATTGAGATTTTGGTTAAGAAGAAGAAGGAAGCATATGACAGGTATAGACAGGATAGATCGAGTGAATCCTTAGAAGAGTATAAAGTCGGAATATACTTAAGAGGGAAATCAGGAAGGCAAAAATGGGACATGAGATAGCTTTGGCAAATAGGGTTAAGGAGAATCCAAAGGGATTCTATTCGTTTTCCCATTTTTTTTTTGGAAACTGCCCCTGTCCCTGTAGATGCACCACAGAAAGCATTCTATACGAATGCATCATCGCTTGGTACGGTAACTGCTCTGCCCAGGACTGTAAGAAACTACACAGAGTTTTGAATACGTCCCAGTCCATCACGCAAACCAACCTCCCATCCATTGACTCCATCTACACTTCTAGCTGAGTCAGAAAGGCTTCCAACCTCTTCTGTCGGGCAGAAGATACAAAAGCTTAAACACACAGACCAACAGATTCAAGAACAGCTTATCCCCTACTGTAATCAGACTTCTGACTGGACCTCTTCAATCTAAAATTTAATGTCGATCTCACTCTTTGTGCACCTTCACTGCAGCCATAACATTGTATTCCTCACTCTGTTCTATTACCCTAATGCACTTTGTATGGTATGATCTGCCTGTACTACACGCAAAACAAAATCTTTCACAGTACCTAGGTACGTGTGACAATAATATATCAAATAAAACAAAAATAAATCCATGGCCTGAGTAGAATGTAGGCAGACCCTTGTGGAGAGTTAGCATGCACGTGATGGGGGTGAAGAGCCTCCTTCAATGCTGGATCCATCCTGTGATATTTATTGAAAGTCATTATTTTCCAAAATCACTTTACGCAAAGGGAAACCAATCCTCTAAGAGGCAATGTTAAACATTTGCGGGCCACAGATACAAGGATTGTGTGACAGATATTAACTGGCTGCTGGTGAATCTTGAGTTGGCTACCCGTAGATGGACCACTCCCTATGCCCTCATCTCACCTGCAGGAACCAAGGTGACCTAACTGGAGTACATCAGTTTAACATCACCTCTCTCCAAAACACCTGCTCTGGTTTCTGTATGTGAACACTAGTAACTCATTGATTCGTTAACTTGGAGTTAGATGGTCCACATCATCCCAACATGGCTGCATCAGTTACCTGGGGATGGGGCTTCCAAACATGGTTGCTAAGCCTTGTGATAGCTTCCTGCTTTGCAGCAGTGGCCAACCTTCCGCTGCTCACAGTATCTGTTTGATCCTGAGCTGAGCGTTCAATTGCATATAGAAACAAAGAACTTAGAAGCAGGAGTAGGTCATTTGAGCCTGCTGCGCCATTCTATATGATCATGATTGATCATCTAACTCAGTCCCTGTTCCCACTTTCTCTCCAAATCCTTGGATCTGTTTAGCCCAAAGAACTATATCTAACTCATTAGAGTCATAGAGTCAGAGAGATGTACAGCACGGAAACAGACCCTTCGGCTCAACCCACCCATGCTGACCAGCTATCCCGACCTAATCTAGTCCCACCTGCCAGCACCCGGCCCATATCCCTCCAAATCCTTCCTATTCATACAGTCCATTCAGATACCTTTTAAATGCTGCATTGTACCAGCCTCCACCACTTCCTCTGGCAGCTCATTCCATACACGCACAACCCTCCTCTGTGAAAACGTTGCCCCTTAGATTCCTTTTATATTCTCTCCCCCCTCCCCCCACCCTAAACCTATGCCCTCTAGTTCTGGACTCCCCCACCTCAGGAAAGGACCTTGTCTATTTATTCTATCCATGCCCCTCATGATTTTATCAATCTCTATAAGGTCACCCCTCAGCCTCCAATGCTCCAGGAAAACAGCCCAAGTCTATTCAGCATCTCCCGATAACTCAAATCCTCCAACCCTGGCAACATCCTTGTAAATCTTTTCTGAACCCTTTCAAGTTTCACAATATCCTTCTGATAGGAAGGAAACCAGAGTGGCACGCAATATTCCACAAGTGGCCTAACCAACGTCCTGTACAGCTGCAATATGACCTCCGAGCTCCTATACTCACTACTCTGACCAATAAAGGAAAGCACGCCAAATGCCTTCTTCATGATCCTATCTACCTGTGACTCTACTTTAAAGGAATTATGAACCTGCACTCCAAAGTCTCTTTGTTCAGCAATACTCTCCAAGACTTTACCATTAAATGTATAAGTCCTGCTAAGATTTGCTTTCCCAAAATGCAGCACCTCTAACTTATCTAAATTAAACTCCATCTGCCACTCTTTCTTGAAAACATTCAATGTTTTGCTCTTAACCACTTGCTGTGACTGAAAATTCCACAGGGCTCACCACTCTCTGGATGCTGACATTTCTCCTCATCTCAGTCCGAAATGGCCTATCCCATATCCTTAGACTGTGACCTCTCTGGATCTGGACTCCCTCATCATCGGGAACATCCTCCTGCCTTGATCCTGTCTAGTCCTGTTAGAATTTTATAAGTTTCAATGAGATCCCCCTTCATTCTTCTAAACTCCAGTGAATATTGTCTGAATAGACAATAGACAATAGATGCAGGAGTAGGCCATTCTGCCCTTCGAGCCTGCACCACCATTCATTATGATCTTGGCTGATCATCCTCAATCAGTATCCTGTTCCTGCCTTATCTCCATACCCCTTGATTCCACTGTCCTTGAGAGCTCTATCCAACTCTTTCTTAAACAAATCCAGAGACTGGGCCTCCACTGCCTTCTGGGGCAGAGCATTCCACACAGCCACCACTCTCTGGGTGAAGAAGTTTCTCCTCGTCTCTGTCCTAAATGGCCTACCCCTTATTTTTAAGCTGTGTCCTCTGGTTCGGGACTCACCCATCAGCGGAAACATGTTTCCTGCCTCCAGAGTGTCCAATCCTTTAATAATCTTATACATCTCAATCAGATCCCCTCTCAGTCTTCTAAACTCAAGGGTATACAAGCCCAGTCGCTCCAATCTTTCAACGTAAGATAGTCCCGCCATTCCAGGAATTGACCTAGTGGACCTACGCTGCACTCCCTCAATAGCCAGAATGTATTTCCTCAAATTTGGAGACCAGAACTGCACACAATATTCCAGGTGCGGTCTCACCAGGGCCCTGTGCAGCTGCAGAAGAACCTCTTTGCTTCTAATCCCTCATTCGATCCCAGTCCCTCTTCATACGTTAGCCCTGCCATCCAAGGAACCAGTCTGGCAAGCCTTTGTTGCACTCCCTTCATCACCAGAACACCCTTCCTCAGGATGAGGAGACCCAAACTGCACACAGTACTCCAGACGTGGACTCACCAAGACCGTGATACAATTGCAGCAAGATATCCCTGCTCCTGTACTTGAATGCTCTCACTATGAAGGCCAACATACCGTTTACCTTCTTTATCGCCTGCTGAACTTGCAATGCTTACTTTCAGCGACTGGTGCACAAGGACACCCAGGGCTTGTTGCACCTCTCCCTTTCCCAATCTATTGCCATTCAGGGGCCAACTACCTGTTTTTGCTCCCAAAGTAGATAACCTCACAATTGTCCACATTATACTGCATTTGCTATCTTCTGTATTGCAAAACTCCCCTACTTCCACCTTCTCCAGCTCACCCACCTATCTGACATAGAAAGTCTTGGTTATACCTTTGTCCTCTCTCTGCTTAACAGCTCCAACATCCAATATGACTGACCTCATAGCCTCCACCTCTCACTTTGAAAGGATTAAGTTACTCAGACAAATTGAATAGACTAGACCTTAATTCCATCAAATGCAGAAGCTTAATGGATGACCTGTGGTGTTTTAAGATGATTAAAAAGTTCGATTGGGACAATCACAGGAACCATTTCCTCTGGGGGTTGAGCTTTAAAATTTAGCAGTTTCAGGGGTGATGAAGCACTTCCTCACAGAAAGGGGAATGGAAATCTGAAACATTCCCCCTCCGCCAACCAAAAGGAAACTCAGGGAGTCGACTGAAACTTTCAAAACTGGGATTGATGGATTTTTTTCTAGGTACAAGCACTTGGGGTTGTGGAATTGAGATAGATAAATGCAGGTAAAATACAATCAAATTAAGTAGCAAGGTGCTGAATGGCCTCCTGTTACTGGTATTCCATAGTTCATCCAGAAACCTGCTGTCTGTAACCAAACGCATGTCAAGGTTTGATCATCCATCATGCCTGTAAAGGTAAAATCATCATAATCTTACCAGCCCATAGGGCTGCTCTCTTATTAGAGAGAATGGTGGTGATTTAACCTGAAGGTCAATGTGACTCTGTAAAGGAAGTGGTTGGGATGCTTCCTGGCAAGCTCAGCCGGTGCAGGAATTGAACCTCTGCTGTTGGTGTCACTCTGTATTGCAAACCAGCCATCCAGCTAGTTGAGCTAAACCAACTGCACTCTGTACCACATCTGAGGAAGGATGTAAGGGTTGTTGAGAGGGTGCAGAGGAGGTCTAGCAGAATGAGAGGAATCTGAGGAAGAACATATGTATGCAGCACATGGCAATGACCCAGATCTCTCTGCCTATAAGGGTGCTGGAAATGGAGGTGATGAATGATTTCGAAAGGAAATTGGATGGGCACCTGAGGGAAATAACCTTGCAGGAGATAGGGACTGACTGGATTGCTCTGTAGAGAGCTGGTATGAATGCCTCCTTCTGTGCTCTAATGACACTACAATTCAATGACATTGGCTCCCAGTCCACAAACACCTCAAATTCAAAATTGCCACTGCTATGGTTGAAACGTTTCTGTGGATTTTCTCAACCCCCTCTCCAACCTTGCCATTTCTCTGACTCTGGCCTGCTGTGCGGACATCCCTCTTCATCCAGCCATTAATTGGCCTGGCCTAAATTCTGGAATTCCTTCCCTAAAACCTCTCCAATATCTCCTGAAATGTTGGGCCAAAATTTGGGCTGCCCTTCTTAACATGTTCTTTGTTGGGTTGACAACCAAACTGCAGGCTGCAGAAATGCTTCAGTGTGATTTCGGCAAGTTGAGTGAGTGGGCCAATCCATAGCAGGTATCATGTGGATAAATGTGAGGTTATCCACTTTGGTACCAAAAACAGGAAGAGAGATTATGATCTGAACGGTGATAGATTGGGAAAGGGGGAGGTGCAATGAGACGTGGGTGTCCTTGTACACCAGTCACTGAAAGTAAGTCGTGAGGTGCAACAGGCAGTGAAGAAAGCAAATGGTATGTTGGCCTTTATAGCAAGAATATTCAAGCATAGGAGTAAGGATGTCTTGCTGCAATTGTACAGGGTCTTGGTGAGACCACACCTGGAGTACTGTGTGCAATCTGGGTCTCCTTATCTGAGGAAGGATGTTCTAGCGATGGAGGGAGTGCAGCAAAGGTTTATCAGACTGTTTCCTGGGACGGCAGGACTAACATATGTAGGGAGACTGGATCCATTTAGACTTCATTCACTTGAGTTTAAAAGAATATGGAGGGATCTCACAAAAACCTGTAAAATTCCAACAGGACTAGACAGGGTAAATGCAGGAAGGTGTTCCTAATGACTGAGGAGTCCAGAACTGGGGGTCACAGCCTCAGATACAAGGTAGGCTATTTACGACAGAGATGTGGCGAAATGTCTTCATCCAGAGAGTCGTGGAGCCTGTGAAAGTCTGTCACAGAAAGTGGTTAAAGTCAAAACATCAAATGTTTTCAAGGAGAAATTAGATACAGTTGTAGAGTCATAGAGCATGGAAACAGACCCTTCAGTCCAACCAGTCCATGTTTCCAAACTAAACTAGCCCCACCTGCCTGCATTTGGCCCCTATCCCTCTGAACATTTCTTATTCATGTACTTAACTAAATGTTTTTTAAACATTGTAATTGTACCTGCGTCCACCACTTCCTCAGGAAATTCATTCCACACAAGAACTCCTCTCTGTGTCAAAACCTTGCCCCCATGTCTTTTTAAAATCTTCCTCCTTTCATTTTAAAAAATGCCCCCTAATATTGAAATCCCCTACATTGGGGAAAAGACAGCTGCTATTCACCTTTTCTATACCTCTCATGATTTTATAAACGTCTATAAGGTTTATAAAATAGTTCTTCAGGCTAAAGGGATCAAAGGATATGGGGAGAAAGAAGGAACAGGGACTGAGTTTGATGATCAGCAATGATCATTTTGAATGGTCGATCAGGATTGAAGGGCCAAATGACCTACTCCTGCTCCTGTTTTCTCAGTTCCTGTGTTGTCTTTGTCTCTGTGAAGTGCCATGGAGCATTTCTCAATGTTAAAATGCAAATTGTTGGGGATCATCTATATCAAACCCAAACTCTTTCTGCTCACAATATATAAAAATATACATTTTACACTGACCATATCCAGGAATTAGGCCCATTCTAACTTCTTAGCTAAAAGACACGGAAGGTCAATTATGGATTGCCAGTGTGGGTTGCCTTTGGCTAATTCAGCCTTTGTTTATATGTCTTAGTTGCTCATTTGCTAGGGAAGTTACCTGGTGTGAATTTGCTGTTCAAACTTCTCCTAAAGGGTTCCTCTTCTTCAAGAAGAAAAGTGATACACCGTGCTGCTATAGAACATACAACATATCGATGAACATATGAATGAGGAGTAGGCCACTCAGGCCCTCGAGTCTGCTGTATCATTCAAGACAATCATGGCTGATCTCACTACTCCACATACCTGGCTGCCCCTCCTCTCCGTTCCTGATGACCTTTCACCCATGCTAATCAAGACCTGAAATGTTCTGGTTAAATTGATAAACCATTTCTTCTACTACAAAGCTGCTTGGCATTTCAAGCTGTCAGTGTTGAGATCTTGAGTCGGAACCAGAGTCAAAGGGCACTGGGGGATGGGGATTAGACATCCCTCTCCTTGAGGTCTGGCTCGATGCCCAATCTGATTCCACAACCAGGAGGAATCACACCTGGGCCTTCCAAAGCAGACCCGATGGGCTGAATGGCCTACTTCTGCTCCGATGTCTTGTGATCTTCTACACTGCTGCACCATCAGCTGCCCAAATCCAATGCTCTGTAAGTTCCTCTGAAGCTTTCCCCTCTCTTCTCCTTTTAAAACACTCAAAACTTTTGGTCATCTGTCCTTGTATGTCCTGACATGGCTCAGTGTCAAGTTCTGGTCAGATTATGATCCCATGAAGCACCTTGGAGCATTTTTTTCATGGCATTAAAAGCGCTATATGAATGCAAGTTGTTGTTGTCAAGAATAAGTGTGGCGGGTCATTCAACTGCACGTGGCATCCTGGCCAATGTCGATCCTGTTTTATCCTAAAATTGCACATAGGCATGTTCTCTGGTACAAGTTCTCTGGCAATCAGTCTTCTCTCCCGAAACCAACTTTCGCTGCAGCTCAGATCCACACAGGACTCGAACAAGCCTGGGTCGATAGCACATATCCTGGGCTTTGCCTTTACCTGCTGTAGCACTGGGAGGCAAACAGTTACCTCAGTTCACTGGTCTCTACCAGGGTAACAACAATCAATTGTTATGAAGGTAACACCACCTGCACAACCAGCTTAAAATACCATGAATGAACTGAGGGGAGAGGTGGTGGATTCCTTCAGTGATTAAAAAGTACTTGAGTATTGCTGTCAAAACAGACATGCTGTTGAAACATTTCCACCTTGCACTCATTGAGCGACAAAAGCAAGAATGCCACATTTCAAAGTGAACAACAATTTATACAGCATGGGAAGAGGGTGCTGATTGATTGGCAAGCAGATTCTGATTGGTAGAGGTCTTGCCATGGAGAATGCGCTGGGGAACTGTTAACTGCCAAACTTTTGTTTAAATTCAAACCAGGTAAGTCGACTCTGATTGGTCAAGGCATTGCCATGGGAAATGTACCAGGGAATGGACTTCACTAAATGGCATTTGACATGCTCATCACACCAATGGTCTCGGTCAACTGGCGCCAGGCATATGCAGGCACCACCACTGACACTGGGCACAGCTGGGGTGGGGGCATCATTTTGCCCAGAGCCTGCACAAGCAGTATCGCAGCAAAGTTGTGCACACAGAATTTGGCAAGCAGTACCAGAGCAAGGTCGCATGCGCAAACGCAACATTGCTTCAAAGCTGCCCTGCAAATTAATGTGGGGGGAGGAGTGGCTGGAGAGTGAGAACCTCAAGTGGGCCCCATCTTATTGCCAAAGCATGTTTACTGGCTGGAGAGGTTGTGTATATGCGTGTCTGTGTTTTGTTTTGGTATCTCAGACCGACCTGCGCCAATCTTTTAGGCCCTGGTTGAATGGCTCTGCCATTCATATGTGCGATTCCGGCTGTAATGATTGTTCAAGTCCAGTTTGCCACTGAATCACTTGTATTGATGCTGTTGGATTTTTTTTTAAGGCTATGGGTTTGTGGATTTCGATAGTCCTGCTGCTGCACAGAAGGCAGTGTCTGCGTTGAAGTCCAGTGGGGTGCAGGCTCAGATGGCAAAGGTAAGTGCACACTCTTGCACTTGTAAAGCAGCACTGGCTGCTTAGGCTGACCGCTTTTTGTTGCAGAAGATGATTATTCCCCCATCCCGTTGCCAGTCCTATCAAAAGTTATTTTCTTTTTGGTCACTTATCTAAAACAAGATGTATTAGCATTGGTTACAGTCCAGAGAAGGCTTACTAGATTGATTCCAAGTATGGAGGGACTGTCTTATGAGGAGCGATTGAGTAGATTGGGCCTGTTCTCTTTGGAATTTAGAAGAATGAGAGATGAACTTATTGACATATACAAGATTCTTAGAAATTGACAGGGTAGATGTAGAAAGATTATTTCCCCTTGTGGAGAGTCTAGGACCAGAGGGCATAATGAGATGTGGCATATTTAAGATAGAGATGAGGAGGAATTTCTTTTCTCAGGGAGTAGTGAATCTGTGGAATTCTTTACCACAGAGGGCTGTAGATGCTGGGCTATGTGGTATGTTCAAGGCTGAGACAGATTTTTAAGCAGTGAGGGAATCAAGGGTTATCGGGAAAAAGCAAGAAAGTGAAGTTGAGGATGATCAGAACAACCTTGATCTTATCGAATGGTGGAGCAGACTCGATGGGCTGAATGGCCTACTTCTGCTCTTACATCTTGTGGTCTCCCACCCCCGCCAACTCCCTCCCCTCGTTCATTCTTTGTCAAGATGCATGTATTCACTGACTGTGAGATCAAGTTCAAAACTCAAGCACTTAGTGACTGCCTAGTTGCCTAGCGACAAGTGACCAGGAACAGCTTTGCGTCATTGGACTCCCTCCCTCATTCTTCTGGAGAGTTCTTACAAGAGATCCCTCACCCACCTCTGCTCTCCATGGCCTGCCCAAGGTAAAACTGATTCTATCAATTAATTCACCAGGTATGGTATTTATTGAGCTGGAAATGTGTTGCTGGAAAAGCGCAGCAGGTCAGGCAGCATCCAGGGAACAGGAGAAT
>NC_057752.1:2733762-2738866 GCF_004010195.1 Chiloscyllium plagiosum
TCGAATTCAGCACCGCCTTCCTAACCTGCAATCTTCTTCCCGCCCTCTCCGCCCCCACCCCAGTCTGATCTATCACCCTCACCTTGACCTCTTTCCACCTATCACATTTCCGACGCCCCTCCCCCAAGTCCCTCCTCCCTACCTTTTATCTTAGCCTGCTGGACAAACTTTCCCCATTCCTGAAGAAGGGCTTATGCCCGAAACGTCGATTCTCCTGTTCCCTGGATGCTGCCTGACCTGCTGCGCTTTTCCAGCAACACATTTCCAGCTCTGATCTCCAGCATCTGCAGACCTCACTTTCTCCTCATGGTATTTATTGACCCTCTCTAAATTGCCCCTTGTGAAGATGGTGGTGAGCTGCCTTCTTGAACCACTGCACTCCGTATTCTGTAGGTTGACCCTTCATGCCATTGGGGAAGGACTTCCAGGATTTTGACTCAGTGATAGTGAAGGAACGGCAATATATTTCCAAGTCAGGATGGTGTGTGGCTTGGAGGGGAATTTGCAGGTAGTAGCGTTCCCATATATCTGCTCTCCATACTGTAATGAGAACTGGATGAACATCCTATCACATAGAACACCAGCCAAACCCAGCTGATATCTCTTTTCTTTCCATCCTTGATTTTGCACCCTCCCCTCACACTCACCATTGCAAACTCTTGGCCTACATTTGGGTCCCCATCTCTGGGCATGCAGGTTAAGATCCTGTGATGTTGCATTTGCCCGGATACCATTACATATTATCAAATGTGCTGTTGGGGGTCCCAGAGATGTGAAATTGGATACCACCTTCAGCAGAAAAGATGTCATGACTTGACCTTGGGTTGCAGTCATCACTAACAGAAGCTAGTGGTATTTCACCTCTGCCAGCAATTTCCTTTGTGTATTTGGTTTGCTTAGTTGATGCTTTCCAATCACACCCTTATCATCCTTTTGTAGTCATAGGCAGTGTGTGTCACGGCTTCTGCCACAGCAATCATGTTATCTGAAGGGATAGATTGGGTATGAAGGTAAAAATTTGATGGGATTAATGGCTTTCTCTCAATTTCCTCCACTTCCAACAT
Organism: Chiloscyllium plagiosum; assembly: GCF_004010195.1. Taxonomy (NCBI): domain Eukaryota; kingdom Metazoa; phylum Chordata; class Chondrichthyes; order Orectolobiformes; family Hemiscylliidae; genus Chiloscyllium; species Chiloscyllium plagiosum. Next base: position 2,734,827 of record NC_057752.1, read on the forward strand.
GGAGAGTATTCTCTAATTTCCTCTGCCCCTCCACCACACCAACGCCTTCACCCTGATAGTTAGCCACTGAGCCATAAATAAGGCGGTCAGGCATTCATTGTTTCTTCATTGGACAATCTGGATTTCACCACATTGAAATACTGTAATTAAATATCTGAGCTTCCAAACAGATTGGGTGTTGGTGGTCATGACAATACTGGCATACAAAATTATGAAGTGTCAAGAGATTCTTGATGTCCTCCTCCAAAAGACTACAGGAATGAGCAATTAGTCTTCTGCTGAGTGGTTTAGTCACCAATACCTCAGCTCTTAGTGATGATGAATCTTGTGTTTTGCTCTGTGTGTCTGTTGCCATTTCTATGAGTTCACCGATCTGTAGTAGCAGCAGTCAAGTTCCATGATTATTTGAACTCATCGTATTGACAATCCACCATCGCTTGTCCTATAGCTATTTCTGTGTTTGTGCATGCGTGGGAGTGTGGGGTAACCCCCCCCCCCCCACCCCATTAGTCAACTCAGTTAGGAAGGTCTCAGGCTCCATCCTATATCAAGTCAATTTGAATGGTTGGCATGACATGGAAATGTGGCAATTGGCTTCAGCAACTCTTGTTTGGCAGAGGAATGTCGAGAGGGTGATGGCAGGGAAGTGTTCATCTTGAACCTGCTCCAGATGTGTGCACATGCGTGAGTGTGTGTATGTAAAAATATGTGTGCATGTGTGTCTGTGCACATGTGTGTACAAGTGAATTTTTTTTTGTTTGGGTATACATGTAACAAAAACAGAAATTGTTGGAGAAACTCAACCAGTCAGGCAGCATCTGTGGGAAGAGAAACAGAGTTAACCTTTTTGGATCCTGTGATCCTTCAGAACTGTCCATGTATATGTTTATGTTTGGGTGTTTGTGTCTGTGTCTACGTGAATGTCTGTACATTTGAGAGAGTTTGCACAAATATGACTGTGAGTGTGTGTGTGTCTGTCTGTCTGGGTGTGATTGAGTGTAACTCTGTGTGTGCCTGTGTGAGTCTGTGCATTTGAGAGTGTAGGGATGGACATCTGATGAGAACAGGAAATGGGGAGGGATCCATGCCACCAGTGAGCACAGAGGCAGATGATGATAAATTTTCACAGCAAGACACTGACTTGTCAGTGGCTTGGCAAAAATAGGCGCAGAGATGAGATGAGATTTTATTTTCAAAATGTAGAGGGTTGGTGCCACTTGGAATGTGCTGCCTGAATGCTGGGTGATGGAGGCAGGTTCAATACTAACTTGAAAGCATGAACTGATAAAAGACATGCTTCCATTTACCTTGCTCGACTAGATTCCAATCCGTTCCAAAGAATGCACTATTCACTTGCGTAGTACAGATTATTTTAGGGGTGGCGCATTCCGATGTGAAAGGCACACCTTAATGACATTTGTATAAAATTCCTTCATCTGTTATTTCAATAGAGGCACAGTCCATTTCAAACAAGCAGCCTGATATACTTATGGGGAAGGAGTTTTGCACAAGCATGTTTGGTGAGCACAGACTAAAGATAACCCCTAGGTCATTTTGAACTGTAGCACTTCACCCTCATCAGGGACTGCCTTTACGCTTTGAATACAAACCTTTCATGTCATGGTGCTGCAGAGACATCAGCGAATCAGTGATAACATGACAGTGTCCCATCGCTAGCACTCCACCAGTAGAGATTACTAGGTAGCTGTGCTGTCAGTGACTCAGAAAGCTGCCATGGGAAATGATGAAAAAAGCTTAACTTTTTGCCCGCAGTCACAAGCTTTATTTAAGCATTTTGCACAGAGACATCTGGCTATTCAGAGAAGAAGGAACTGAGTTGATAACCATTCTCCGGATATGAGCTGGGCCAACATTTTATTATCCATTCCTAGTTTCCCTTGAGAAGGTGGTGGTGAGCTGCCTTCTTGAATTGCTGCAGTCCATGTGCTGTAGGTAGACCCACAATGTCGTTAGGAAGGGAACTCCAGGATCTTGATCCAGCAACACTGAAGGAAAGACGATATATTTCCAAGTCAGGATGGGGAGTGGCTTGGAGGGAACTTGCGTGCGGTGGTGTTCCCTTGTATCTGTTGTCCTTGTCCTTCTAGATGGAAGTGTTCATGGGTTTGGAAGGTGCTGTCGAGGGATTCTTGGTGAGTTACTGCAGAGCATCTTGGAGGTGGTACGTACTGCTGTTACTGAGGGAATCCGGTTTCAAACTGAATCCAGTTTGGTCAGATCAGCTGAAATTCTTTCTTTGAATTGACAGAGTTAGATTGGCTACTTTCTTTAGCCACATAAGAAGACAAAAGCACAGCTCACTAATAGCTTGGCTTAGAAGTGTTATGCGAGTGGATGTGGGAGTCAGAAGTGCAGTGTTTGTCACACACTTAGCATTTCAGGAAAAGATGTTAATTACAATGAGCAGAGAGTGGAAAATATCTGTTTTACTGAAGAAGTCAAGGGTGAGGGTTGGTTGGTTTGTCATAATCACAGGTTGGGCAGTGTGGGACTAGGGAAGATAAACGTAGAGCCAGATGTCTCAGGAGCGAAATCAGGAAACACATCTCCACACAGAGGGTGGTCGAAAATTGGAAACTCTTCTGCAAATGGCAGTTGATGCTAGATCAGTTATTCATTTTAAATTTAAGATGGATAGATCTTTGTTAGTCAAAGGTGTTAAGGAACATGGAGTAACAGTGACAAATGGAGTTAGGTCAGATCAGCCATGATGTCATTGAATGATAGGACAGGGTCAAGAGGCTGAATGGCCTCCTGCAGTTCCTATGGTGCCAGAATATGTTGACTTTTCTATATATCAAGGGGGCAATAGTGTCTGTCCCAGAGTAACAATTGTCTTCACCAGTTGTGATCCAAGGAGGCCCAAGGAGGGGCTATTTGCAGTCAGAGAATCATAGAATCAAAAGATTTACAGTACAGAAGGAGACCATTCTGTACCTGCTCCTTAAAGAGCTACCCAGCTATTCCCATTCTTCAGCCCTGTCTCCGTATCCTTCCAAATTCATCCCTTTCAAATATGTATATATTCTCCCTCTTTTAAAGCCTCCTATGGAATCTGCCTCCACCACTCTCAGGCAGTGCATCTCCGAGTAAAGATGTTTCTCCTCATCTCACTCCTAGCTCTCTCACTGACGGTCTTGAAATTGTCACCCTTAGTTGCTGACAAAGCTATCAGTGGAAACAGAATATCCTTCTTTACCCTGTCAAAATTGTTCATAGTTTTGAACACCACAGTAAGATCATCTCTTAATCTTCTCTGCCTCAAGGAGAATAAGCCCAATTTCTCTAATCTTTTCTTGTATCTAAAATCCCTCATTCCTGGTATCATTCCAGTAAATTTCCTTTGAACTGTCTCCAGAACTTTAACAAACTTGTTGAAATAAGGTGCCCAGAACTGAACACAGTACTTCAAATGTGGACTGACTAATGATTTGTAGCGGTGTAGCATCACTTCCTTGCTTTTATGCTCTGTGCCTTTATTTATAAACACAAGGATCCTATAAGCCTTGTTAACAATTGTTTCAACTTGTCTGGGCCACCTGAAGATAAACATGAATCCCGAGGTCCCTCTGCTCCTGTACTCCCCTCAAAGTTATACTATTGAGCCTGTATTATCCCTCCATGATTCTTCTAGCACAATGTATGACCTCACAATTCATCTGCACTAAGATTTAACTGCTAGGTGTCTGCATATTTAGTCAACTTGTCAATATCCCTCTGAAGTCGCTCAGCATTATGAAAATAATTCGGTGCTCTCCCTAACTTTGTGCCAGTGCACGTTTGAGATTGTGCCCTCAACTTCCAACCCCAAACCGTTTATATGAACCAGAGAAAGGAAGGGTCCAAACACCAACCCCTGGGAATCACCACTTTAAGACTAATTCCTAAACATTGGAACTTATTCACCAATCTGCCATGTGGCAATGCATCAAATGCTTTCTGAACATTCAAGGTGAGAGGTGAAAGGTTAAAGGAGGAAAAACGCGGAAAGTACTTCACACAGAGGGTGGTAGGTGCCT
>NC_057752.1:2739285-2761017 GCF_004010195.1 Chiloscyllium plagiosum
CTAGTTTCAAACTTCCAGCCCGCACTGTCCCCTTGACCTTTCCGGACTTGTCCGACCTGCCTAGCTCCTTTTCCACATATCCACTCCACCCTCTCCTCCCTGACCTATCACCTTCATCTCCTCCCTCACTCACCTATTGTACTCTATGCTACTTTCTCCCCACCCCAAGAACCCCACTCAAAAAGCTCACACCAGCACCCCCACCCTCTAGCTTATCTCTCCACGCTTCAGGCTCACTGCCTTTATTCCTGATGAAGGGCTTTTGCCCGAAACATTGATTTTGCTGCTCGTCGGATGCTGCCTGAATTGCTGTGCTCTTCCAGCACCACTGATCCAAAACCATGTTGACTGTCTAGAATTAATTTATTTTTCTCTAAGCGTATATTTACATTATCTCGTATTATGGCCTCCATCAGTTTTCCCAGTATTGATGTCAAGCTGACAGGTCTGTAGTTTCCTGGGTTATCCTTTGCCCCTTTCTTAAACAACTGTGTCATATTTGCAATCCTCTGGGCCCCAGGGACTAATCCTCTATTTAGAGAGGCCTGGAAAATTTCTGTCAACTGCTTCCCAGATAATTCCCTTACCTCTCTCAGTAATCTAGGATGCACCCCATCTTGCCCTGGTGACTTCTGTACCAGGGTGCTGCCAGCTTATTAGCACCTCTTCTTTATTTATCACTAGATTGCTCAGATGCTCAAAACCCACGTTTTCACATAGGCCATTGTCACCATCTTCGAATTTGATAAAAACAGAAGCAAAATATTCATTGAGAACCTTTGCCATATCCTTTGCTTCAGTGAGCAGACTACTCTACTTGTTCTTTATGGGCCCTACTCTATTCTTCACTAATCTTTTACTATTAACATGTTTGAAAAACATTTTGCTGTTTACTTTAGCACAGTTTACCATCCTTTCCTCATGCTTTCTCTTAGCCTTTTTTCCAGGCTTAGCCTCTCTCTTGCATTGAGATACTCTTCTCTGATTTTTATTGCTATTATTATTCCGGTATGCATCGTATGCCTCCTTTTTCTTCCCTATTTTCTCATCAATATTGTAGCCATCCGAGGTACCTAGCTTTGGATACCCTGTTTGCAGCTCTAGCCCTCAACTCACTATTCAACAACTCTTGAAGTGTGTCTCAGGCTGGGATTTGGTGTAAGGAGAGGGAAATGAAACAGAGCAGGCAATAGAACAGATATTTTGCAATCATCCTGTTGAGAGATGTTGTTACACACCACTACAGCAGGTGGGACTTGAACTTGGGCCTTCTGGTTCAGAGACAGGGACAATACCAGTGTACCACAAGGCCCCTGCAGGGAAACAGAACAGATAATTTCAAATCAATCTGTTCAGAGATGTTACAGCACGCCTTTGGAGCAGGAGGAACTTGAACCCAGGCCTCCTGGTCAAAGGTAGAGACACTGCCACTGCACCACAAGAACCCTTGGGGACACAAAACATTTGTTAAAAGCAAAGTGTAAGCACCTGAAAATGTCCATTGAAGGCCCTGAAGAGTCTGGGTTTGAGGGCTGCAGCAAAAGAAGTCATGACAATATGAGATTAGTTACATAGAGATGGGATCCAGAGTAGGCCCTCAAGCCTGTTCCACCATGCAAACAGAGCATGACTGATTTTCTACTGCGATGCCACTTACCTGCATTATCGCCATACAACCTTAATTACCTTTAATATTGAGAAATGTATTGATCTGAGTCCTGAATGTACTCAATGACTGACCTTCCACTGTCCTTTGGGATAGAAAATTTCCAAAGATTCCCCCTCTCTAAGTGAAGAAATTCCTTTTCCTCATCTCAGTCACATTCTGGTTCTTGGCTTATTAGCCAGGAGAAACATACTATCCACATTCACCCAGTCGAACTGTGTAAGAACTTTGTAAGTTTCACTGAGGTCACCCTTCATTATTTGAAACTCTAGAGAATACAGGCCTGGTTTCCTCAATCCTGGCTCATAAAGCAAACCCACCATCCTAGGTGGGGTTAATCTAGTGAACCTCTGCTGCACTCCCTTTCTGGTTAGGACATGCTTCCTGAGGTAACAGAATCAAACCGGCACTCTGTACTCCAGGTGAGGTCTCACAAGGGTCCATACAACTGCAGCAACTTCTGTAGTCATGTTCCCTTGAAATAAATGCCACCATACCATTTGCCTTCTTAACTGCTTGCTCCCATTGAATGCTAACTTTTAGTGACTCATGACTAGGCACACCCAGGTCCTTTTGGATACCTGCACTTTTCAACCTCTCATCATTCGAGAAATATTTTGCCTTTTTGTTGTTTATACCAAAGCAAATAACTTTGCAGTTATTCACATTATGCCATGTTCTTGCTATCAGTCTGTCTAAATCCTCTTGAAGCCTCCTTGCATCCTCCTCACGACTCACATTCATCCCGGTCTTGTGTCATCAGCAAAGGTTTGGAATATTATAACTAATTCCTTCCTACAAATCTTTGCTATAGCTCGCGGACAGCTGTGGCCCCAGCATTGATCCTTATGGTACAACACTTACAACAGCCTGTCACCATGAGAATAATGCATTTCTTCCTCCCCTCTGTTTTCTGCCAGATCTCAATCCAGAGCAGTATATAATCCCCAATTCCATGCAATCTAATTTTGTTTACTAACCTGTGTGGGTCTTCAGAGAACACAATTACACCACATCCACTGGTTGATTATATTGGAGTACTTGTAACAATAAAATATGCCCTTGTCAAGCAGTCGCAGGTTGATGAGAACAAGTTTGACTTATTTTGGTAGCAGTGAAACCTCTTTTCGGAGGGATCTGCATCCGCATCAGTTTGGTGATATTGAGGAAGGGAAGGACAGCATCTTTCATCCACTAACACCATCCCCCCCCATGCCTTTTTCTCATCTCTGTTCTATCCTCATGCCCACCCACTATTATCTTTGCTTTACTTATTGTTGTAAACCACATTTTGCAGTTCATAGATCATAAGCTGATTATCATTTGCTGCTGAAGTAGGCCTTCGGCCCCTCAGGCCTGTTCTGCTAGTAATAAGAGCATGGCTGATCCAATTGGGGTGCCAAGTCCTCTTTCCTGTCTGTCCCCCGAACCTTTCACTCCCTTGTTCATCAAAAATCTGTCTAACTCAGTCTTGAATATATTCAGTGACCCAATCTCAAGTGTCACATTTGCAGTCACCTGGGGGAGTGAATTCAACAGATTAACAACCATCTGAGACACAAAACACCCTTCCTTGTCTCAGTCTTAAATGGGAGAGCCTTGTCTTGAAGCTGTGACCTCTCCATCCACATTTTGGATTCCCTGGGAAAAGATTCTGCAGTGTCTAATCTGTCAACCCCCCTCAGGTATGGTTCAATAAAGTTGCCCCTCATTCTTCTTAACTCCAAAAAGTATAAGCCAAACCTGCTCAACCTTTCTTCACGATAAGCCCCTCATCCCAGGAATCAGCCAAGTTAGCCTTCTCTGAACTGTTAAATCATCAAATTATAAACAGTATTTAAGGGAGACTATATTGACGTCCATGACACGGGACAGTTGGAGAGGGGGTGATTTGGGGGGAATGTGGAATATACACATCTTAATTTGCGCTCACTACGACTCAAGTAAGGTCTGATTGCACATAGAAAATGGGACCGGCAAAGCCATTCAATATAATGATGGCTGATCATCCAACTCAGTCCCTTGTTCCCACTTTGTCTCCATACCCTTTGATCCCTTTAGCTCCTAAAAACCATATCTAACTCCTTCTTGAAAACATTCAATGTTTTGACCTTGGTAACTTTCTATGACAGAGAATTCCACAGGCTCCCCACTCTCTGAGTGAAGACATTGCTCTTCATCCTAGTCCTAAATGGTCTACCCCGATCCTTAGACTATGACCCCTGGTTCTAGACTCCCTGGTCATTGAGGAACATATTTGCTGCATTTGCCCTGTCTAGTCCTGTTGGGCATTTAATTTTTGTACCAGCATTAGGCCTGGTATCCTTTTGGCATTATGAGGCCTGTCAATCTCAGGTGGTTGTGTGTGTCATGGTGGTGATGGTGGTGGTGATTTGGGGGTGGGGAGGGTAGGATTGTGTTGAGGGTGAGGTAGGATCTCACAGAACTGACATCATTTCAGAAAAAGCTCAAGAGGCATCTCGAGCAACTCACATTATATTGAGTCCTTCACTCCCTCCATAGCTTCACCCCTGCAATATCCAGCAGCCCCACATACCTCTGGGATCTCTGCACCCTTGGATCTCTTGCACATTCCAAATTTCATTGTTCCATCACTGGTGCCTGTGCCTTCAGCTTCCTGAGCCCTCCCATCCTGACCCTCCCTGCCTGCGGATCTCTTGGAGGAGATCCTTTTAAGGTGCACCTTAAGACTCTCTGACCAAATGTTTGATCACCTCCCAAATCTCTGCTCTATAGCTGATGGTCAAAGTTTGTTTGCATTGTTTGGAGCATTTTGGGGATGGTTTGCTGCACAAAAGACAGAATATAAATGCAAATTAGCCAGGACTCTCATGGTGCAGTGATAATGTTCTTGCCTCTGGGCCAGGAGGCTCATGTTCAAGTCCCACCTGCCCTGGAAGCTTTGAGCAGTTTGATTAAAAATAAAATTTATAAATACGAGTTGTTGTTTGATTTTTTTTTTTGCTTGTGTATGGTTTCAGCAGACTTCCCTTTCACCATTAAGGCTTTGTATTAAATCCAGCCAGGATTCATGAAAATTATTGCTTTTGCTCGCTGTGGGAAAGGGGTTTGGGCAGTTCTAACTCAAGTGTCCAGTAGATACAAACTACAATGACAGCTGACCCGTCCACACTGTGTTAGTTGGCACTGCTGGCAGGACTTTCCTCGTTGTGCGCTAAGCATTACTTCTGCTCTCCACCTCGTGCATTGTAAGGCGCTATTTTCGCACTAATGGGCTGGCAGAGATCTGATAGCACGATGACAGATGCGCAAACCTCCACTGCATTGTGCCTGCACAAAACACTGTCAAGCAATGAACTGTGGAAACTGGGAGCTGCAGCAAGTTGTTGCAAAGACCACTATGTTGCCTCTGCCTCTTGGGATCTTTGTTCTGAGTGGGCTTTTCACACATCCAGAAAAAGCTTCTGTCTCCAGAAGGCCCTTCGAGGTCACACTTCTGTATTTTGTGAACAAAATGTGGCAGCCTGCATTAACATTTTCATTTTGCAAAGGTTGTCTTGCTGTCTATTTAATATGTCTTATTTTTGGCTCCTATTTAAATATTCCCAGACTTCTGGAGCAATTTAATAAATGTTTCAGATTGTGAGTCATACGTCTATAGGCACCACGTATTAGTGATGAGAGAATCTATACTGTAACGTAAGAAAAATGTAACTTAATTTTGCCTCTGTCTTCCTAGTTTCTATTCATGCTTTAAAATGTTCAATATGTTGCACTGTCAATAATAACACAGTGAAGCTTGTTGTGTACCTACCCCTGAATAGATTGTGTGATGCCAAAGGTAGTTTTCATGTGCCTTTTTGCTATAATATTGTGTAGTTCTGTGGAGCTGCAGAAAATGAAAGATCATGTTTTATAGTCTGTAACTTGATATAGTAAATGGCAAATTATTAATCTCCCTGACCTTTCATTCTGCTCGGTCTCAGTACCAGTAGCAACCAGGCAAATGTTATTGAAGACATAACACCTCGATATAAGCAGTTGCTTTAGTAAGACAGTTGATGGTGCAAGGTTAATCAGTGGTCTATAGATCCTTGTGTTCAAAATGTCATTTTCACAGATCAAAGCTGACAGCTGAATCTCAAAATTGCGGATCCTTTTTGAGCTTTGAATTTCAACTTCCGTTTAGGAAAAAATGTTCATTCTTCACCTGCTAACCTGACAGTTGAACTCCTGGCCTAGTGAATGGTGCCACTCTTGTAAATGACTTGCTGTCTTAACCATCTGGTCAAAAAGGCTGGACAGCTTTCTCACCATAACAGGTTAGCAGGCTGGTGAGGTAGTGAATGAAATAGCGGTTTGAAAAAGTCATATTGCTGCAGCCGGCGGAGGGAGTGTTCCTCCGGTTGTTGGGAGCTTTAACATCTCCATCTCAAGGTGGCATGGCCCACATGGGTGTGCTCAATGTCGTTAACACATTCCCCAAATTGGAAAAGGCCTCCATTCCCCATCCTTGTTAGATCCAGAATTGACAAAAACACACATTAATTAGTTTCTGCTACCTCAGATATTGCAAGAATGTTGTCACATGTGATGTATGGAGATTGGTTTTGAAATAAATTGAAGAGAGGGTCTTGTCACACAGAGGTCATTGGCCGTTGGCATTAGGTGGAAGCAAATGCTCACTTCATGACTTTGCTCATGCTTCAGTTGCTAACATGTTTTGAACAGAAAGTTTTCAAAACCGAGAGCCTTGTTTTTCTTGGTTCCAGCTGCCTGGGCCTTGATGGAAGTTGTGCGCCTCAAATTGGATTGGATCATAAACCCTTCCAGTCAAGATTAAAATGATTTGCTTGTATTTCTTTTTATTTAGTCCACTGTATTTGCTGCTCTCAACACAGTCACCTCGACTGCAGGGAGAACGCATGCAGACTGGGCGCCTGCTTAGCAAAACACCTCTGCTCAATCTGCAAGCACAACCCCATCATTTTCCTTCCCCCGTCTTGCCCCCACCCTGACCTCTCTGTCCTTGGCCTACTGCACTGTTCTAGTGAAGCTCAATGCAGGCTTGAGGAACGGCTCCTCGTTTTCTGATTAGGTACAATCCAGCCTTCTGGACTTGATATGGAGTTCAGCTTGTTCAAATAGTAACCCCTGCCTTCCCCATCTTGTTTATTCTATCTTTGTGTGTTTCAGTCTTGCTCTCATTTTTCCTTTATTTTTCATTTTGGTCGATAGCTATTCATCACTCACCCCTTCTTTCGACAGATCTTTACTTATCCCGTTACAACTCACTTGACTTTTCACCATCAACACTTTTGTCATTAACCTCCCCTGCCCTATCACAGATCTTCCTCTGTGTTCTCCCCACCCCAAACCTGAGACATTAACTACATAAGACCATAGGAGCAGAAGTAGGTCATTCAGCCCATTGAGTCTCCTCTGCCATTCAATGAGATAATGGCTGAATTGATGATCCTCAACTCCATTTTCTTGCCTTTACCCCATAACCCTTGATTTCCCTTACTGATTAAAAATCTATCTCAACCTTCAATACGGTTAACAACCCAGGCTCACCAGTTACACAACTATTGTGACATAATGGATAACAGCACAATTTAGAAAACAGTTTTCCCCGACGCATGTAGAGACCAGATCTTGGTGACACTGAATGAAACTCTGTTTCCTCTGTCCACAGATGCTGCTAGACCTGCTGAGTTTCTCCAGCATTCTCTATTTAGGGATCAGAGCAGGAAACCCATGTAGTTTTTAATCCTCTTTCCCTTGCGTACAGGTCATTGTGAGGTTATCAAAGTTGTCTTTGGGATGTGAGCATTCATTTGCCATATCTAATTTTCGTCCTGAGATGTTCACCCTATGCCAATAGTTACTGCTAGTAGGAGAGAAATGAGTACTTGAGTGTGAGCCAGCCACTAGACGTGTAACAAGCTACAGTCCTGTGAAGTGGTGAGATTGTGGTATTATGGTAATATCACTGGATTGGTAAACCTAGCAACTTAGATTAATGCTGTCGGGACATAGGTTTAAACTCCACTGTGGCAGCTGGTGGAAGTTAAATTTAACGGATAAAAGGTACAAAGTTAAAAATCACGCATCACCAGGTTATAGTCCTACAGATTTATTTGGAAGCACTAGCTTTCGAAGTGCTGCTCCTTCACGTGGTTGTGGAGTATAAGATCGTAAGACACAGAATTTATAGCAAAAGGTTTTCTACTTCACAACTACCTGATGAAGGAGCAGCGCTCTGAAAGCTAGTGCTTCCAAATAAACCTGTTGGACTATAACCCTGGTGTTGTGTGATTCTTAACTTTGTCCGCCTCAGTCCAACACCAGCATCTCCAAATCATGGATAAAAGGTAGACATCAATGATGGTGACTGTGAAATATCTGTACATTAGTTCACTGATGTGAAATGCCAAGGGAATTCTGCCATCCTTACCCAGTCTGGCCTACATGTGACTCCGGACCCACAGGAATGTGGCTGACTCTTAACCACCCTTTGAGCAATCCTCTCAGGTCAACAGCTGAGCTTGTCACTGATGCCCACAACCCATGGAAGAACAATAAAAAAAAGGGGCCCACTTCAGCATGGTATGTCATTCGGGGACAATATAGGAAGAGCCTGATCTGTCCACCATTTATTCAAATCATGGCCAATCTGTATCTTTACTGCATCTACTGCATCAATATTCATGGTTTGCAAATGTCTGTTGATCTTAATTTTATTATTTTTACTTCACCCTCAGTCTCAACTACTTTTTACAGTGAGTTCCAGATTTCCACTCCCCTTTATCACTTTGGTGGCAAAAACAGGAAGGCAGATTATTATTTGAATGGTGGAAGTTTAGGAAAAGGTGAGGTGCAATGAGATCTTGGTGTCATGGTGGAACAGTCGCCGAAGGTTGGCATTAAGGTACAACAGGCAGTAAGGAAAGCGAATGGCATGCTGGCCTTCCTAGCGAGAGGATTGGAGTAGGGACGTCTTGCTGCAGTTATACAGGGCCTTGGTGAGGCCACTCCTTGAGTACTGTGTGCAGTTTTGGTCTCCCAGTCTGAGGAAGGACATTCTTGCTATTGAGGGAGTCCAGTGAATGTTCACTAGACTGATTCCCAGGATGGCGGGAATGACGTATGAGGAAAGACTGGATCGACTGGACTTGTATTCACTGGAATTTAGAAGAATGAGGGGGGCTTTTGTAGAAACATATAAAATCCTGATGGGACTGGACAGGCTAGATGTAGGAAGAATGTTCCTGATGTTGGGCAAGTCCAGAACTAGGGATCACACTAACAATGAGGGATAAGCCATTCAGAACCAAAATGAGGAAGAATCTCTTTGCTCAGAGATTTGTGAACCTGTGGAATTCTTTCCCACGGAAAGCTGTTGGGGTCAGTTTGTTTTATATATTCAAAAGGGAGCTGGATGTGGCCCTTGCAGCTAAAGGGATCAAAAGATATGGAGAGAAAGCGGTAGTGGGATATGGAGGTTGCATGATCAGTCACAATCCTATTGAATGGTGGTGCAGGCTCGAATGGCCTACTCCTGTACCTATTTTCTATGTTTCGAAGTTATGCGAAGGAGCCCTTCCTCATTGGTTGAGCAAATTCCCCTGATTGGCTGAGCTCTAATTTTACGGTTATGTCCCCTTGTCCCAAACACCCCTAAACCCCAAGAATACCTTTTGATCAGATGCAATAGAATTGCAATTCTACAACTATCAATGGGTACCCAATCGGTGGCCACACTGCATCTGTGAGAAAGAAGGGGCCATACAAATTTCCTAATCCTGTCCCCCTCCCCACCCATGCTGGATCATTTACAGGATGCAGGGGAGCCTCCGGTCCCTGTGCTACATGCCTCCCAAAGTAAGGCATTGGGGATTCCAAGTTTGGAAGCTGAGAGGGCTTGAAACCACTGACGCCAGTAGCAGCAGTGTGTATCACCTACAAGGTGCACTGCAGCAATTCCCCAAGGCTCTTGAGGGAGCAGTTTCTAAACTCACAGCCTCTACTATCTTAAAGGACAAAGACAGCAGGTACATGAGAACACCATCCCCTGCAAGTTTCCCTCCAAACCACTCACCATCCTGACTTGGAAATCACCGTTCCTTCAGTGTCGCTGGGTCAAAATCCTGGAATTCCCTCCCTAAGTGCATTGTTAGTCAATCTACAGCACATGGACTGCAGCAGTTCAAGAAGGTAGCTCACTACCACATGTAAAGGGGTAACTAGGGTTGGACAACAAATGCTGGTGCAGCTAGTGATGCTCACATCCTGTGAAATATTTTTTATAAAAAAGTGCCCAAATCAATTAAATGACTGCTCTCCCTGATTAGGGGATCTTGCTGTGCCCACACAGCTGCTGTGTGTTTCCCAGCATGCCCAGTAATGTGCTTTGAGGTGTGTAAGGTCAATGTAGATAGCAGTTCTCTCTTTATGAAGGCCTCAAGTCCTGGTTTGACGTTTTGTTGTGGTTTAACAGAAGGATGACTTTAAGAAGCTGCCTTTCTTTCTTAACTTCACAATACCTTTCTTGTCTAATTCCCTGAGGGAGCATGTAACGTAAACTGGAATGGAATTTGCTGCATTGTTGCCAGAAAGCTGTAGAGAGACAACATTAACACAGGGCCGAAGATGTGCTTTTTTTACTGGGAGGGTTATTTAATAGGATTAGCTCCTGGTCACTATAGCTTGGTGTGTGCTTCGCACTTAGGGGCGAGGGGACAGCCATTCATGAGTGGGTGGGGGTGTAAGGAGGAGACCAGCTATTTGGTTAGCTCATTGACATGATGCAACAGAAAAGCAGCTGTCAGTCCTCATTCTGCAAGCTGGAGTATCACAAAGCTGGCCCGTGACACTTGCTAATTGTTCCACATTCTTGGCTTTTGGTCAAATGCCAGGCACTGAGAACTGGGGAGTAGTTTTTCCCACCACCTCCTCTTGTGAAGAAAACTATCAGTTGCTCTTGTTGTCTCCCTCTGTGTGTGTACCCTCAGCTGAATGGAATGCTTTGACGTTCTATTATACTGATTATTTGGGCCTATTCAGGCCTGCCTGTTGAAAAGGGCTTTTAAGGAAAAACAAATCACCTCAGTTTAGTGTATTAAATCATCTCAAACACTTCTGGAGAGTGGCTTCTGTAGTGTGGATGACTGCACTTGTATGCCATTGTCTGCTTGCTGTTGACCTTATGCAGCTTCAGCCTGACAGAGCTTTCCACGGAAATTAATCTGGAGCTTGATCAGTTCAAGAATAATTCCTATTGTGAACACAAGGATGTTAAAGAGAAAGTCTCCCTGCCCCACCAGCATTTAGCTGCTATGTCATCTTATGGCCTTATAACTATATTCATGGCTGAAATAGACAGGTTTGTAATCAGTGACGGAATTAAAGATTATGTGGAAAAGGCAGAAAAGTGGAATTGAGGATGATCAGATCAGATGTGATCTCATTGAATGGTGGAGCAGACTCAATGGGCTGAATGGCCTACTGCTTCTTTGTTTTAATAGTCAATGATCAATCTTAACTCCATCTTTCCACACTATCCTCAAATTTCCTTTTCTGCTTATGAATCTATTGATGGGGCGAATCTACAACCCTCTGAGGCAGGGAATTCCAAAGATCCACAACACTGCAAGAGTGAAGAAATTTCTCCTCATTCTCAGTCCAAAATGATTGTCCCCTCATTTTGAGACCATGCTCTTCCTGTGTTCTAAGCTCCCTAGCCAGTGAGAAGCAATTTCTCATTCTCAACCCTGTCACGCCCCATTCAGAATTTTACATTATTCAATACGATTGCCTCTCATTCTTCTAAAGGTTAGATAAATCCTTCTCCACCCAGAAGTGTGTTTTTGTTGACTTTTACCTTGTGTCAGGTCTGGCCATATCAGCATCTTGGCACAGCGACCTTCTGACCAGCTGCCACTTGCTTTGATTCTGGCAGGATGCAGCACGAGGGCCATCTTACACCAAGACAGCGATTCCAGCTTGGGCATTCGAGCCAGTGGAGATCTCTGGAGTCAGGAGTTGCCCTGGGACTACTCACCAGTTCCCCAAACCATGGCTCAATGCAGCCCAGGGCTGTTATCAATAGGAGGCGAGGAAGAGTCATGATAGCGGTCAAGGTTGCCCTCCCAGTAGTCCGATTGCCACTCTGTCACTTTGTGTGAATGGGGAGCCAGTGGGTAAGAGGCTGTTTCAATGCCTGTATCACCTTAGTTGATGGATTGGCAGTGTGGGGAAAAGAAAATGGAGGAAAAGAAATTGTCAAAGCAATGCCAGAACATGGTTAGACATCTGGCAGACTCCAGGCGCAACAAAGCTGTGGTATTTGCAGTGATGCTTTGCCAATTACCAGTCATGACTGAACAGTGCAAGAGTGAAAACAGCCAAATGAAATAAGCAAGAAAGCTCCATTTGTAGGTTTCAAGGGGTGAATAGAGATGCAAATAAGTGCTAGGGGCAGAGGGGCAGGGAGAGTTGCTGAGTGAGGGGTGGCAGTCCAAAGTGGAAGGATATCATCAAGGCAGGTACACTTTGGAATGAGCTGCCCTTTTTATTTTTACATATCCAACTCTGTGGTTGAAATCTCTAATGGCTGTTTTTCCTGGATTCTTGGAACACGAGGTAATGGGCCCTTTTCTTTTCCAAGAACTGTTAATCAAGCATTCGCCACGAGTTGAGTGCAGGACTGAAACTGTCATTCAGAGCAGCTGGGAAATCTCCATGCTGTAACCAGCAGTGAAACATTTGCTCAGTCTGTAACTGAGTGTTCCTTCCACTACCCTCCAGCCAACCTCACTATTCTCCCTCTCCCTCCCACTTTCTTTCTCCCAAACAGTGTGCTTCAGGAACAGCTTTGTCGAGAGACCATTAACTGTTTTGTTGCCTGATTTAATTAGTGTGCCCACAAAAGCTAAGCTCCTGTCGCTGACCTCTGAATCTTCCCGTGCTGGCCCACAGTTTTGACATTTTTTTCCAAGTTGGTTGAATCATGTTAGTTCTTTCTCTCTGTGCTGTGGAAATCAATGCCCATTTCTTGTGCATGGCTGGTTGTCCCTCTGCCAATGCCCAATGCCACACGGAACTGTAAAGAGGGAATACCATGATATTAGTGCCAAGATGTTGAGTGCCATATTGACAGCATACTAAAGCAGCATCTCAAATAGAACCACATTGTAAATGGGACATGATGTTGGGTTGACTGTGATAGAGAGAAAGGGGAGTAATGTGGTGATCTTTGAGGGAGATTTCAGGGTCTGGAAGGATCATCTTCAGTGGAAGAGTTGAAGGTGGTGGAGAGACAGTCTTCGATGGGAGGGCTGAGACACTACAAGATAGTCTTTAGTGGAAGAGTTGAGGTACTATAGGGTAGACTTCAATGGGAAAGGAACAGGGCATTGTTCAGGGCCAAAAGCAATGGCCATAGGCCCTTGCATGATTATGTACTGTATCCAGTGAGTGATATTTGACTAGGAGAGCCATTATCTCACTGGATAGTTTTGATAGGCCCAATGTCGACATCAAGCTTTCATGGTGAGCAGATGACTGAGGCTCTGTTCGTGAGATTGCTGATCAGATTGCTCTTCGAACATATGGGTCTGTCGGAAACCCGACCTGTATATTCATCAGCGAAAGTTGGCTTTTGATAGATTTTTTGATATCTGGTTGGCATGGACAGGTTGGACCAAAAGGTCTGTTTCCATGCTGTACATCTCTATGACTCTCTTCATTTTTATGCCATGAGGATGAGCATTTATGTCCCATCCCTCGTTGCCCATAAAAAGGTGGTGGTGAGCTGCTGCCCTGAGCTGCTGTAGTCCATGTGCTGTGGGTTGACCCACAATGCCATTAGGGAAGGAATTCCAGGATTTTGACCCAATGACACTGAAGGAACAGCGATATATTTCCAAGTCAGGATGGTGAGTGGCTTGGAGGGGAACTTGAAGGTGGTGTTCCCATGTATCTGCTGCCCTTGTCCTTCTAGATGGAAGTAGTTATGGGTTTGAAAGGTGCTGTCTGAGGATCTTTGGTAAATTTCGGCAGTGCATCTTGTAGATAGTACACACTGCTACTACTGAGGGGGGTGTATGTTTGTGGATGTGGTGCCAATCAAATGGGCTCCTTTGTCCTGGATGGTATCAAGCTTCTTGAGTTT
Source organism: Chiloscyllium plagiosum (assembly GCF_004010195.1). Taxonomy (NCBI): domain Eukaryota; kingdom Metazoa; phylum Chordata; class Chondrichthyes; order Orectolobiformes; family Hemiscylliidae; genus Chiloscyllium; species Chiloscyllium plagiosum. Next base: position 2,753,112 of record NC_057752.1, read on the forward strand.
TGTTGGAGCTGCCCCCATCCAGGCAAGTGGGGAGTATTCCATCACAGTCCTGACTGGTGCCTTGTAGATGGTGAACAGGCTTTGGGGAGTCACAAGATAAGTTACTCACTGCAATAGTCCTAGCCGCTGACCTGCTCTTGGAGCCGCTGTGTTTATGTGGTGAGTCCAGTTGAGTTTCTGGTCAATGATAATACCCAGAATATTGATAGTGGGGGATTCAGTGAAGTTAACACCGCTGAATGTTAAGGGGCAGTGATTAGATTATCTTTTATTGGTGATGGTAATAGCCTGACATTTGTGTGGTCAAGTGTTACTTGCCACCTGTCAGCCCAAGCTTGGACACTGTCCAGATCTTGCTGCATTTGAGCATGGACTACTTTAGTATCTGAGGAGATGCAAATGCTGGTCAACATGGTGCAATCATCGGTGAACTTCCCCACTTCTGTCCTTATGATGGAGGGAAGGTCATTAATGAAGCAGCTGAAGATGGTTGTGCCTGGGACACTACCCTGAGGAACTCCTGCAGAGATGTCCTGGAGCTGAGATGACTGACCTCCAACAACCACGACTGTCTTCCAATGTGTCAGGTATGACTCCAACCACTGCAGAGTTTGCGCCCCCCCCCCCTCCATTACCCATTGATTTCAGTTTTGCTCGGGCTCCTTGATGTCACACTCGGTTGAATGCAGCCTTGATGTCAAGGGCTGTCCCTCTCCCCTCCCCTCTGGAATTCAGCTCTTTTGTCCATGTTTGAACCAAGGCTGTAATGAGGTCAGGAGCTGAGTGACCCCGGTGGAACCCAAACTGGGTGTCACTGAGCAGGTTATTGCTGAGCAGGTGAGCTGCTTGATAGCACTGTGGATGACACCTTCCATCACTTTACTGATGATCGAGAGTAGACTGATGGGACAGTAATTGGCTGGATTGGATTTGACCTGAATTTTCTGTACAGGACATACCTGGGCAATTTTCCACATTGTTGGGTAAATGTCAGTGCTGTAACTGGACTGTAACAGCTTGGCTAGGGGAGCGGCAAATTCTGGAGCAGTACTATTGCCGGAATGTTCTCAGGGCCTGTAGTCTTTGCAGTATCCAGTGCCTCCAATTGATTCTGGATATCGTAGGGAGTGAATCGGAATGGCTGAAGCCTGGTATCTGTGAGGCTGGGGACCACTGCAGGAGACTGAGAAGAATCTTCCATTTGGCACATCTGGCTGAGGATTGCTGTGAAAGCTTCAGTCTTATCTTTTGCCCTGATGTGCTGGGCTCTTCCATCATTGAGGATGGGGATATGTGGGGAGCCTCCTCCTCTCGTGACTTGTTTAATTGTCCACCACCATTCACGACTGGATGTGGAAGGATTGCAGAGCTTAGATCTGATTCACTGGTTGTGGGATTGCTTAGCTCTGTCTATCACTTGTTGCTTATGCTGTTTGCAGTTAGTCCCCATTTTGATGTTATGCCTGGTGCTGGTCCTGGATATTCTCTTGCGCTCTCTACTGAACCAGGACTAAGTCCTTGGTATGATGGTAACGATAGAGTGGAGTAAATAATGTGAAAATGGGACTTTGACTACATAAGGACTGCACAGTGGTCTCTCTTACCAATACTGTCTTTTGATGGCTGTATCTGCAGCTGACAGATTGGGAACGATGATGTCTGCCATGTCTCTCCCACTTGTTGGTTCCCTGCTGCATGGGCTCAATTCCTTTCCTGGCTGAGGTCCCTCCTCCTCAACCACTCCCCTCAGCTGAAGTACGTGGCCTTCAGGTTAAATCACCACCACTCATCTCTCTCTCTCTCTAATGAGAGAACAGCGGCAACCTTACCTTTTATATAAACGCAGGTCTTTTTTGGCATTGTGGTTTTCTTACTCATGTTTCACCTGAAGTCATGAGCCTTCATGGGGTCCGGAGTCTATGTTGAGGATTCCCAGGGCAACTTCCTCCCAACTGTATCCCACTGTGCCACCACCTCTGCTGGGTCTGTCCTGCCAGTGGGACAGGACATATCCAGCGATGATGATGGTAGGGTCTGGGACATAGTCATACTCACGGAATCATACTTTACAGACAATGTCAGATTTCCAAATTTGGCACTAGCAAGGAGGACCCTGCAGGGTCAATAGGGCTGATTCTGCTGCTCTTTTCCAGTGCCAATGTTGATGTCAGGTGACCCTTCAATTTCATTTCATTGAGACTTTGTAGCGATTGGTACAACTGAATGACCATTTCAGAGGGCAGTTCAGAGCCAACCACATTGCTATATGTAGATCAGACCAGGTGAGGATGGCAGATTTCCTTCCCTGAAGGACATTAGTAAACCAGGTGAGGTTTTCCAACAATCAGCAATGATTTAATGGTCATCAGCAGATTCTTAATTCCAGATTTTTAAAATTGAATTAAAATTCCATCATCTGCTGTGGCAGCATTCGAACACATGGTCCCAGAACATTGATTTTCTGGATTAATAGTCTGGAGATAATACCACTAGGCCATCGCCTTCCTTTGATATACAGGTGTAGTAGAGAAGCCATTGGCAAAATCCCAACTAATCTATCTAAGGAAAGGCAGCTGATTTTGTTGCTTCATTTCAATGGTAAATTTGAGCCCACGATGGAGTTTATTACTCTTCGGTGCTGTGGATTCAAATATTGTAAATGTATCACCTACACATCCGGCGTTTGCAAGAGGTAGGAGGTTAGTGGTGATTCTACCGAAGACACACTTCTCCTGGTATTCGTTAAAAATGTTAGCAAGAGCTGAGCCTCAAGGAGATCCCATGGTAGCATCATCTGTTTGGGCATTCTGGTTTCATCGAACAGTGCCCAGTCTATCTCTGGTTGCCCTGGAAGGGGAAGATGTCTTAAGCATCTGAACAATGGATGAAGCTAGCTGTCTCAAGCAGCTACTATTGCAGTAAACACACAAGTGACTTTCATCACGAACAGGATGTATTTGCCTGTCACACCAATCAGTAATGTGATATGAGTTTCAGTACCGATATGATGTCAGGTATGTAGGCCGTATTCGATAACTGGCAGATCATATCAAATAACACTTCCTTTTGACTGTCCATAGTGGGCAGTTTGCCAACTGCACTCAACCAACCTGTGCTTACAAAATTCAGAACGTACTATCCAGTATGAAATGTGATTTTACTTGTGGGCAACATTTACTAAGTAACCCTGACTATATACAAAGTTCACTGGAATCCAATTTTAACAGAATCAGTTGGGCTTGCATTGTGCATGTGATGGGAGCTCCATATATTAACACATAGGCCTCTGTTGTTTTTTCACAGTGGTAAAGGGTTGTAGAGCTGCCAATCCTTGCTGCATTCCCCCATGGTAACACCCTGACCAATCAGAATTCACCTGTCTGGCCTGAGTTTAATCAGCTAACAAAGATTGACAGTTAATACTTCCTGCTGCATCTCCATGCCTACCATTGTCCTACCATCATCACCCTCTTCTCACACTGTATAAATTGGTGTTTCCTTTCAAAGTTTGATTTCTTGCATTCCAGTCCTGATGAGGGCAAGACAAAAAGTTTTGATTTTGTCTCTACCTTTTGCCATTTTTCTTGGGGATGTTATTTCATTTAATTTCATTTTGGAGAATGATGAATGTTTTAATAGGACTGATGTGCGATTTCCCTTCTCTCCCCACCGCCAATTCCCACATCTGCATGCAAATTGAAGTCAAATGTGGTTGCCATGGCAATGCTGGTAGGTTTTATTTCACTTCAAATGACAGAGGAATAGCACTTGCTGGTTGGGGAAACAATTATAGTTAGTTTTGGAATTAGAAGTGTGGCTCAGCTAATAAGTGTGAATAAGGTTTTAGGAACTCAGTCACATGGACTGGAAATGTCCCAGGTTGGATTTGAGCCGATAATTGACCATTAAGTGATCTTAAATGCAGCGACTCAAAAGTCTAGGAGGCTGGTGAAACGGAGGCCTACCTCTCGCTGGACCAGCAGTCGCCTGTTTGATTTCATCCAAATCTACCAGGAAATCAGAAGCAATTACTCATTGGCTGGCCTCACTATCTCAAGCAGCAAAACCATCTGACAATACGCTGGGTTAGGTTTTTTTTGGGGGAGAGTGGGTCTGCCTAACATTGAGGCCAACCTTGTGAGATACGGAGGGATTAAAACAAAGCCAGCCCAACGTGCACAGTTGGAAAATGATAACCAATGGTTTCTGAGGTTGTTGGTGGTGGGGATGGTCACAGGAAGGCCCATTTCCATAGCAAACTGCTGACTTTGTTCAACATATCTGCCTTGCCAATTGAAAAAGATCACAAGAAGCTCTTCCAAAGCTCATGCAGGAAGGATAGCAATTTGAGTGGAGAAGGCTAATAGCATTCAATGCCTTAATATGAATTTGACTTTTCCCTTCAGTTCAGCAAGTGAGTGTACTTGGCAGGAGAGGGGTACTGGGAAACAAGAAGCCGGTTGACCACAATGGAGCATCTCTTGAATCACATTTTTGTTTCCACTCCACAGCAACAAGAGCAGGACCCAACGAACCTGTACATCTCCAACCTGCCACTAACTATGGATGAGCAGGAGCTCCAAAACATGCTGAAACCTTTCGGTCAGGTGATCTCCACCAGGATACTGCGGGATGCCAATGGTACCAGCCGAGGTGTTGGCTTTGCCAGGTAAAGATGGTTTGAATCAAGGTGTACAAGCATGGGGCCAATGAGCTTTACCCTACTTGTGGGCTTGGTCTTCACTGGCAAGCTGGGTACCGGTTTTAAAAAAAGAGAGTCAGAGAGTCCTACGTCACAGAGACAGGCCCTTCGGCCCAAACTGGTCCATGCCAACCAAAATGTCCATCCAAGCGAACCCCATTTCCCTGCACTTAGCCCATATCCTTCTCAACCTTTCCTATCTATGTATTTGTCCAAATGCCTTTTAAATGTTATTAATGTACCTGCCTGAAATATGTCTGCTGGCAGCTCTCTCCACACTCTGTGCAAAAATGTTACCCCTCAGGTTCCATTTTATTCTTTCCCCTCTCACCTTAAACTGATGCCTTTTAGTCCTCGATTCCCCAACCCTGGGAAAAAGGCAAGCAGTTCCTGAGCTTGGGGCCCAGGCAACTGAGGGCATGGCTGTCAATGGTGGGGTTGAAGGAAACCAGGCATGCTGGACGAGGTCGGAATTAGAGATGCACAGATTTCTGAAGATTTTGGGGATTCAAAGTTGGGGTTGGCTTTTTATTCCTCCTCGTCCTCCACCCATCAACCTGTTCACGGATGGTACAACACACCTCTAGAACAGGTAAGATTCAAACCCAGGTCTGCTTGGCTTAGATGTAAGGACACTACCACTGCACCTCAGGACAGACTCTTCAGCAGGGTAACTGAAAAGGAAAATAGCAGAGGCTTGGAATCAATTGAGGCCTGCAGGTGCAGCAAGCAGGGAAGAAGGTAAATGGTATGTTGGCTTTCATAGTGAGCGGATTCAAGTAGATTAGATTCCCTACAGCATGGAAACAGGCCCTTCAGCACAACAAGTCCACACCAACCCTCCCAGATCCATTCCCCTACCCTATATTTACCCCTGACTAATGCACCTAACACTGGGCAATTTAGCATGGCCAATTCATCTGGCCTGCACATATTTTTGGATTGTGGGAAGAAACCAGAGCACCCAGAGGAAACCCACGCAGACACAGGGGGAATGTGCAAACTCCACACAGACAGTTGCCTGAGGCAGGAATTGAACCCAGGTCCCTGGCGCTGTGCGATGGCAGTGCTAGCCACTGTGTTGTCCAAAGTACAGGAGCAGGGATATCTTGCTGCAGTTGTGCAGGGCCTTGGTAAGACCACCCCTGGAGCATTGTGTGCAGTTTGGGTCTCCTTGCCTGAGGAAGGATGTTCTGGTGATGGAGAGAATGCAACAAAGTTTTACTGGACTGATTTATGAAGAGAAATTGGATTGGTTAGGACTTTATTCAGTGGCATTTAGAAGAATGAGGGGAGATCTCACAAAATTTAACAGGTTTACAAACTTGGTTTGTTTTGACTTCAATGTCGAAGGATGAAGGGCGACCTGATAGGAGTTTACAAAATTATGTGAGGCATGGGTAGAATGGATAATTGGAGTCTTTTTCCTAGGGTAGAAATGTCAATTATTGGAGGACGTAGGTTTAAAAGGGGAAAGTTTAAAGGAAATGTTAGAGGCAAGGTTTTTTACACACAGGGTGGTAAGTGCCTGGAATGTGCAGCCAGCGATGGTGGTGGAGGCAGACACAATATAGCAATGTTTAAGAGAAATCTGGACAGAAATAGGCAGGGAATAGAGGGATATGTACCACATAGAGGCAAAAGGTGTTTAGTTTAGAAAGGCATCATGTGACAGCGCAGACTTGGTGGGCCGAAGGGCCTGTTCCTGTGATGTTCTGTTCTTTATTCTTTGGTAAATGCAGAGTAAACACAGGAAGGATGTTCCCGATGACCGGGGAATCCAGAACCAGGGATCACAGTCTCAGGCCAGTTAGGACTGAGATGAGGAGAAATGTCTTCACCCAGAGAATGGGGAGCCTGTGGAATTCTCTGTCACAGGAACCAATGGAGGCTAAAACATTGAATGTTTTCAAGAAGGAATTTGATATTGTTTGGAGAGTGAAAGGAATTGACGGATATAGGAGAAGCAGGAACAGGGGACTGAACTAGATGGTCAGCTATGATCATATTGAATGGCGGAGCAGGCTTGAAGGGCCGAATGGCCAACTCCTGCTCCTATTTTCTGTGTGTCTATAAAAAAAAACCTGCTTTCCTAGTGGAGTAATTGATGATGTACTACCTTCGTGGCTATTAGTGACGAGAAAAAAAATTCAATCCTCGATTAGCTCATTCCACCTCAGAAAAAGGAAGTTGACCCTCAAACTGGACTGGGTGAGGATATGGATGGTACAATGACTCCCCCTTGTGTCGAGACGGAATTATAACACTAATGATCTTTGAAATGTCTTCGTTACTGAGCTTTTATTGACAAAAAGTGACAAAGAGCAGGATTGTGGCTCCCCAGATGATGATGTGTGAAACATAGCCTCGTAACATAATGGATATAAAGTCAAGGGTCAATCCTAGGCTATGCTGACTTAGCTGGGGCATTAACATTGGCCAGAACCCTGCGCGTGGTGGGAGGAAGGTACCTGTGTGTGTGTGTGTGAGAGAGAGACAGTCGGCGTGTGTGTGTGTGTGTGTGTGAGAGAGAGGCAGTCTCGTGTGTGCACGCGAGAGAGTGACAGTCTGCGTGTGTGTGCACGCGAGAGAGAGACGGTCTGCGTGTGCGCGCGCGCGAGAGAGAGACGGTCTGCGTGTGCGCGCGCGCGAGAGAGAGACGGTCTGCGTGTGCGCGCGCGCGAGAGAGAGACGGTCTGCGTGTGCGCGCGCGCGAGAGAGAGACGGTCTGCGTGTGCGCGCGCGCGAGAGAGAGACGGTCTGCGTGTGCGCGCGCGCGAGAGAGAGACGGTCTGCGTGTGCGCGCGCGCGAGAGAGAGACGGTCTGCGTGTGCGCGCGCGCGAGAGAGAGACGGTCTGCGTGTGCGCGCGCGCGAGAGAGAGACGGTCTGCGTGTGCGCGCGCGCGAGAGAGAGACGGTCTGCGTGTGCGCGCGCGCGAGAGAGAGACGGTCTGCGTGTGCGCGCGCGCGAGAGAGAGACGGTCTGCGTGTGCGCGCGCGCGAGAGAGAGACGGTCTGCGTGTGCGCGCGCGCGAGAGAGAGACGGTCTGCGTGTGCGCGCGCGCGAGAGAGAGACGGTCTGCGTGTGCGCGCGCGCGAGAGAGAGACGGTCTGCGTGTGCGCGCGCGCGAGAGAGAGACGGTCTGCGTGTGCGCGCGCGCGAGAGAGAGACGGTCTGCGTGTGCGCGCGCGCGAGAGAGAGA
>NC_057752.1:2776710-2817776 GCF_004010195.1 Chiloscyllium plagiosum
GCGAGAGTGAGAGGCAGTCTGCGTGTGCGCAGGCGAGAGTGAGAGGGGGTCTGCGTGTGCACAGGCGAGAGTGAGAGGCAGTATGCGTGTGCGCAGGCGAGAGTGAGAGGCAGTCTGCGTGTGCGCAGGCGAGAGTGAGAGGCAGTCTGCGTGTGCGCAGGCGAGAGAGTGAGAGAGACAGTCTGCGTGTGCGCACGTGAGAGAGTGAGAGAGACAGTCCGTGTGCGCACGCGAGAGCGAGAGAGACAGACTGCTTGTGTGACATAAGAGAGTGAGACAGTCTGCTTGCATACGATAGAGAGAGTCTACATGTGCACGCGATAGAGTCTGCTTGTGTGGACGCATGAGTCTGCGTGTGTGCACGTGACAGTGAGACAGTCTGCATGTGTGCACGAGAGAGAGCGAGTGTCTGCGTGTGTGCACGTGACAGTGAGACAGTCTGCATGTATGCACGAGAGAGAGCGAGAATGAGTCTGTGTGTGTGCACGCAAGAGAGTGAGTGTCTGCATGCGTGCATGCAAGAGTGAGTGAGTCTGCGTGTGTGCACGCGAGAGTCTGCATGTGTGCACGCGAGAGTGAGACAGTCTGCGTGTGTGCACGCGAGAGTGAGACAGTGCGTGTGTGCACGCGAGAGAGTCTGCGTGTGCACCTGAGAGAGTCTGCGTGTGTGCACGCGAGAGAGTGAGGCAGTGTGTGTGTGCATGCGAGAGAGAGTGTGCGTGTGCACGAGAGAGTGTGCAGGTGCACGCTAGAGTTTGCGTGTGTGCACGTGAGTGAGAATCTGCGTGTGTGCACGCGAGAGTCTGCATGTGTGCATGCGAGTGAGTGAGACAGTCTGTGTGTGCACGCGAGAGAGTGAGTCTGCGTGTGTGCACAGGAGAGAGTCTGCATGTGTGCACGTGAGAGAGCGAGACAGAGTCTGCGTGTGTGCATGCGAGAGGGAGACCGTCTGCATGTGTGCACGCGAGAGTCTGCGTGTGTGCACGCGAGTGAGATTCTGCATGTGTGCACGCGAGAGTCTGCATGCGTGCATGCGAGAGAGTGAGTGAGACAGTTTGTGTGTGTGTGCACTCGAGAGAGTGAGGGAGACAGACTGCTTGTGTGCACGCGAGAGAGTGAGACAGTCTGCGTGTGTGCACGCGATAGAGTCTGCGTGTGTGCACGCGAGAGAGACCGTCTGCGTGTGTGCACGCGAGAGTGAGACAGTGCATGTGTGCACGCGAGAGTCTGCGTGTGCACGCGAGAGAGTGAGACAGTCTGCGTGTGTGCATGCGAGAGAGTCTGTGCGTGTGCACGCGAGAGTCTGTGCGTGTGCACGCAAGAGTCTGCATGTGCACGCGAGAGAGTGTGTGTGTGTGCACGCGAGTGAAACAGTCTGCGTGTGTGCACGCGAGAGTGAGAGTCTGCGTGTGCACGCGAGAGAGTCTGCGTATGCACGTGAGAGAGTCTGCGTATGCACGTGAGAGAGTCTGCGTGTGCATGCGAGAGAGTCTGCGTGTGCACGCGCAGGAGGACACTGCGTGTGTGCACGCGAGAGTGAGACAGTCTGCATGTGTGCACGCGAGAGTGAGACAGTCTGCATGTGTGCACGCGAGCGAGAGTGAGTCTGCGTATGTGCACGCAAGAGAGTGAGTCTATGTGCATGCACGCGAGAGTGAGTGAGACAGTGTGTGTGTGCATGCGAGAGAGACAGTCTTTGTGTGTGCATGCGCGATAGAGAAAGAAAGGGTCTGCGTGTGTGCACGCGAGAGAGCGTGAGTGAGTCTGCGGGTGTGCACGCGAGAGTGAGACAGTCCGTGTGTGCGCGCGAGTGAGTCTCCATGTGTGTGCATCAGAGAGAATCTCCATGTGTGCACGCGAGAGAGAGTCTGCGTGTGTGCACGCAAGAGAGAGAGTCTGCATGTGTGCATGCGAGAGAGCGAGACAGAGTCTGCAGAGGTGCACACAAGAGTGTCTGCATATGTGCACGCGAGAGAGTGTGAGTCTACGTGTGTGCACGCGAGAGAGTGAGTGAGACAGTGTGTGTGTGCATGCGAGAGTCTTCGTGTGTGCACGCGAGAGAGCGAGACAGTGTCTGCGTGTGCGCTCACAAGAGAGCGAGTGAGTCTGCGTATGTGCACGCAAGAGAATGAGTCTGCATGTGTGCACGCAAGTGTGCATGCGAGAGAGTGTCTGCGTGTGTGCACGTGAGAGAGAGAGTCTGCGTGTGTCCATGGGAGAGTATGCGTGTGTGCATGCGAGAGAGTCTGCATGTGCACGCGAGTGAGAGTCTGTGTGCGCGCACGCATGCAAGAGTCTTTGTGTGTGCACGCGCGATAGTGAGTCTTCGTGTGTGCACGCGGGATGGAGGGTCTTCATGTGTCCACGCGCTAGAGCCTGCGTGTGCGTGCGAGAGAGCGAGCGAGAGTCTGCATGTGTGCATGCGAGTAAGTGAGACAGTCTGTGTGTGCACGCGAGAGAGAGTGAGTCTGCGTGTGTGCACGCGAGAGTGAGAGAGACAGTCTGTGCATGCAAGACAGAATCTGTGTTCACGCGAGTGAGAATCTGTGTGTGTGCATACGAGTGAGAGTCTGTGTGCATGCGCGATAGTGAGTCTTCGTGTGTGCACGCATGATAGAAGGTCTTCATGTGTGCACACGATAGAGTCTGCGTGTGTGCACGCAAGAGAGAGTCTGTGTGTGTGCTTGCGAGAGAGACAGAGTCTGCGTGTGTGCACATGAGAGCGAGAGTGAGTCTGCGTGTGTGCACGCGAGAGAGCGAAAGAGAGCGTGTGTGCACATGAGAGTGAGTCCGTGTGCACGTGAGAGTCTCCATGTGTGCACGTGAGAGAGTCTCTGTGTGTGCGCGCGAGAGTCTGCATGTGTGCATGCAAGAGAGTGAGACAGTCTGCATGTGTGCGCGCGAGAGTGAGATAATCTGCGTATGTGCACGCGCGAGAGAGAGACAGTCTGCGTGTGTGCATGCGAGAGAGTCTGCGTGTGTGCATGCAAGAGAGCGAGAGTCTGCATGTGTGCACGTGAGAGAGTGAGACAGTCTGTGTGTGCATGCGAGAGTCTCCGTGTGAGCGTATGCTAGAGTCTCTGTGTGTGCGCGAGAGAGAGTCTGCGTGTGTGCTCGCGAGAGAGTGAGACAGTCTGCATTTGTGCACACGAGGGAGAGACAATCTGCGTCTGCATGCGAGAGAGTCTGCATGTGAGAGTGAGTCTGCATGTGCACGCGAGTGAGAGTCTGCATGTGTACATGTGAGAGAGTCTGCGTGTGTGCACGCGAGGGTCTGCATGTGTGCATGTGAGAGAGTGAGTGAGACAGTCTGTGTGTGTGCACGCAAGAGAGAGAGAGAGTCTGTGTGTGTGCACGGGAGAGAGAGTCTGCGTGTGTGCACACGAAAGTGTGCATGTGAGAGAGTGAGTGAGACAGTCTGTGTGTGTGCATGCAAGAGAGAGAGTGAGTATGCACGGGAGTGAGAGTCTGCGTGTGTGCACAGGAGTGAGAGTCTGCGTGTGTGCACGGGAGTGAGAGTCTGCATGTGTGCACGTGCGATAGTGAGTCTTCATGTGCGCACGCGAGAGAGACTGCGTGTGTGCACGTGAGTGAGTCTGTGTGCTCGCGCGCGAGAGTCTTCGTGTGTGCACACGCGATAGAGTGTCTTCATGTGTGCACACGGTAGAGTCTACGTGTTTGCATGAGAGAGTCTGTGTGTGCACGTGCGAGAGAGTCTGCGTGTGTGCACGCGAGAGAGCGAGACAGTCTGCGTGTGTGCACGCATGCGAGAAACAGTCTGCATGTGTGCACGCATGCGAGAGACAATCTGCGTGTGTGCATGCACGCGAGAGACAGTCCGCGTATGTGCAGGCGAGAGAGACAGTCTGCATGTGTGCATGCGAGAAAGAGACAGTCTGCATGTGTGCACGTGAGAGAGTCTGCATGTGTGCATGTAAGAGAGTCTGCATGTGTGCACGTGAGAGAGAGCGAGACAGTCTGCGTGTGTGCACGTGAGAGTGAAACAGTCTGTGTGTGTGCACGTGAGAGTGAAACCGTCTGCGTGTGTGCACGCATGCGAGAAACAGTCTGCGTGTGTGCACGCATGCGAGAGAAATCTGCGTGTGTGCACGCACGCGAGAGACAGTCCGCGTATGTGCAGGCGAGAGAGACAGTCTGCATGTGTGCATGCGAGAAAGAGACAGTCTGCATGTGTGCACGTGAGAGAGTCTGCATGTGTGCACGTGAGAGAGTCTGCATGTGTGCACGTGAGAGAGAGTGAGACAGTCTGCATGTGTGCACGTGAGAGTGAAACAGTCTGCGTGTGTGCACGTGAGAGTGAAACAGTCTGCGTGTGTGCACGCATGCGAGAAACAGTCTGCATGTGTGCACGCATGCGAGAGACAATCTGCGTGTGTGCACGCACGCGAGAGACAGTCCGCGTATGTGCAGGCGAGAGAGACAGTCTGCATGTGTGCATGCGAGAAAGAGTCTGCATGTGTGCACGTGAGAGAGTCTGCATGTGTGCACGTAAGAGAGTCTGCATGTGTGCACGTGAGAGAGAGTGAGACAGTCTGCGTGTGTGCACGTGAGAGTGAAACAGTCTGCGTGTGTGCACGCGGGAGTGAGACAGTCAGCGTGTGTGCACGCGGGAGTGAGACAGTCTGCGTGTGTGCACGCAAGAGAGAATGAGACAGTCTGCGTGTGTGCACGCACGCGAGAGACAGTCTGCGTGTGTGCACGCACGCGAGAGACGGTCTGCGTGTGTGCATGCACGCGAGAGACGGTCTGCGTGTGTGCACGCACACGAGAGACGGTCTGCGTGTGTGCACGCACGCGAGAGACGGTCTGCGTGTGTGCACGCACGCGAGAGATGGTCTGCGTGTGTGCACGCACTCGAGAGATGGTCTGCGTGTGTGCACGAGAGAAAGAGACAGTCTGCGTGTGTGCACGAGAGAAAGAGACAGTCTGCATGTGTGCACGCGAGAGAGAGTCTGCGTGTGTGCACACGAGAGAGCGTCTGCGTGTGTGCACGCGAGAGAGAGAGAGAGACAGTCTGCGAGACAGAGTCTGCGTGTGTGCATGCCAGAGAGCGAGACAGTGTCTGCGTTTGTGCATGCGAGGGAGAGTCTGCATGTGTGCACGTGAGAGAGATAGTCTGCATGTGTGCACGCGAGTGAGTGAGAGAGTCTGCGTGTGTGCACGCGAGAGAGTGAGTGAGACAGTGTGTGAGTGCATACGCGCGAGAGAGAGTCTGCGTGTGTGCACGCGAGAGAGAGAGTGAGACAGTCTGCGTGTGTGCACGCATGAGAGTGAGAGAGACAGTCTGTGCGTGCACGCGATAGAGAGACAGTCTGCGTGTGTGCATGCAATAGAGAGTCCGTGTGTGCACACGATAGAGTCTTCATGTGTGCACGGGAGAGAGAGTCTGCGTTTGTGCACGCAAGAGAGTGTGTGTGTGCACGTGAGAAAAAGAGACAGTCTGCGTGGGTGCATATGAGAGAGAGACAGTTGCGTGGGTGCATATGAGAGAGAGACAGTCTGCGTGGGTGCATATGAGAGAGAGAGACAGTCTGCGTGGGTGCACATGAGAGAGAGAGATAGACTGCATGTGTGCACGCGAGAGCATGCGTGTGTGCACACGAGAGAGACAGTCTGTGTGTGTGCACGCGACAGAGAGTCTGTGTGTGCATGTGAGAGAGAGTCAGTCTGCATTTGTGCACGCGAGAGTGTCTGCTTGTGCGCACGCAAGAATGTCTGCGTGTGCGCACGCGAGAGAGTGATAGAGACAGTCTGCGCGTGTGCATGGGTGAGAGAGTGCATATGTGCACATGCGAGAGAGAGTCTCCATGTGTGCAGGTGAGAGTCTATGTGTGTGCACGCGAAAGACAGTCAGTGTGTGTGCACGCAAGAGTGAGTCAGTCTGCATGTGTGCACGCAAGAGAGGGAGTCTGCGTGTGTGCACGCGAGAGAGGGAGTCTGCGTGTGTGCACGCGAGAGAGGGAGTCTGCATGTGCACACGAGAGCGATAGAGAGTCTGCATGTGCGCACGCGATAGAGAGTCTGCATGTGCGCACGCGATAGAGGCAGTCTGCGTGTGTGCATGCAAGAGAGGGAGTCTGCATGTGCACACGAGAGAGAGACAGACTGCGTGTGTGCACACGAGAGAGAGAGTGAGACAGTCTGCGTGTAGAGACAGTCTGCATGTGCGCACGCGATAGAGAGTCTGCATGTGCGCACGCAGTAGAGGCAGTCTGCGTGTGTGCATGCAAGAGAGGGAGTCTGCATGTGCACACGAGAGAGAGAGACAGACTGCGTGTGTGCACACGAGAGAGAGAGTGAGACAGTCTGCGTGTATGTACGCGAGAGAGAGTGACTGTCTGTGTGTGCACGTGTGAGTGTGAGAAAGACAGTCTGTGTGTGCGCGCGCGCGCGAGAGAGAGACAGTCTGCATGTGTGCACGCGAGAGAGGGAGTCTGCGTGTGTGCACGCGAGAGAGGGAGTCTGCCTGTGCACGCGAGAGAGGGAGTCTGCATGTGCGCACGCGATAGAGAGTCTGCGTGTGCGCCAACGATAGAGGGAGTCTGCGTGTGTGCATGCGAGAGAGGGAGTCTGCATGTGCACATGAGAGAGACAGACTGCGTGTGTGCACACGAGAGAGAGAGTGAGACAGTCTGCGTGTGTGTACGCGAGAGAGTGACAGTTTGTGTGTGCACGTGAGAGTGAGAAAGACAGTCTGTGTGTGCGCGCACGCGAGAGAGAGAGACAGTCTGCATGTGTGCACGCGAGAGAGGGTGTCTGCGTATGTGCACGTGCGAGAGAGAGTCTGCGTGTGTGCACACGAGAGAGAGACAGTCGGCGTGTGCGCACGCGATAGAGGGTCTGCGTGTGCGCACACGATAGAGGGTCTGCGTGTGCGCACGCGATAGAGAGTCAGCGTGTGTGCACGCATGAGAGAGAGTGCGTATGTGCACGTGCGAGAGAGAGTCTGCATGTGTGCAGGTGAGAGTCTACATGTGTGCACGCAAGAGTGAGTCAGTCTGTGTGTGCACGCAAGAGTGAGTCAGTCTGTGTGTGCACGCAAGAGTGAGTCAGTCTGCATGTGTGCACGCGAGAGTGAGACAGTCTGCATGAGTGCACATGAGAGAGAGAGACAGTCTGTGTGGGTGCACATGAGAGAGAGAGACAGTCTGTGTGTGCACATGAGAGAGACAGTCTGTGTGTGTGCACATGAGAGAGAGAGACAGTCTGTGTGGGTGCACATGAGAGAGAGAGAGAGAGACAGTCTGTGTGTGCACACGAGAGAGAGAGTGAGACAGTCTGCGTGTGTGCACGCGTGAGAGAGTGATACAGTCTGCGTGTACACGTGAGAGCGTGAGAGACAGTCTGCGTGTGTGCACACGATAGAGAGTGTGTGTGTGCATGCGATTGAGTCTCCGTGTGTACACGTGAGAGAGAGGCAGTCTGCGTATGTGCACGCGAGAGAGAGTCTGCATGTGTGCATGCGCGCACGAGAGAGAGGCAGTCTGCGTGTGTGCACGCGAGAGTCTGCATGTGTGTACGTGAGAGAGAGAGAGAGACAGTCTGTGTGTGCATGCGAGAGAGTGAGAGACAGTCTGCGTGTGCGAACGCTAGAGACCGTCTGCGTGTGCGCACGCATGAGAGAGAGTGCGTATTTGCACGTGCGAGAGAGAATCTGCGTGTGCGCACGCGATAGTCTGCGTGTGTGCACGCATGAGAGAGTCAGTCTATGTGTGCACGCGAGAGTGAGACAGTCTGCATGAGTGCACATGAGAGAGAGCAAGACAGTCTGTGTGGGTGCACATGAGAGAGAGAGAGAGTGAGACAGTCTGCGTGTGTGCACGCAGAGAGACAGTCTGCATGTGTGCACGCGATAGAGAGAGAGAGAGACAGTCTGCGTGTGTGCACGCGAGAGAGAGAGACAGTCTGCATGTGTGCACGCGATAGAGAGAGAGAGAGAGTCTGCGTGTGTGCACGCAATAGAGAGTCCGCGTGTGTGCGCGCGATAGAGTCTTTGTGTGCGTGCGATAGAGTCTTTGTGTGCGCACGCGAGAGAGAGTCTGCGTGTGTGCACGCGTGAGAGAGAGAGACAGTTTGCGTGTGTGCACGCGAGAGCGAGACAGTCTGCGTGTGTGCACGCGGGAGCGAGACAGTCTGCGTGCGTGCACGCGAGAGCGAGACAGTCTACGTGTGTGCACGCGAGAGCGAGACAGTCTGCGTGTGTGCACGCGAGAGAGTGAGAGAGTCTGCATGTGTGTACGCGAGAGAGAGAGAGAGTCTGCATGTGTGTACGCGAGAGAGAGAGACAGTCTGCATGTGTGCACGCAATAGAGAATCCATGTGTGTGCGCACGATAGAGTCTTCGTGTGTGCATGGGAGAGACAGTCTGCGTGTGTGCACGCAAGAGAGAGAGAGAGACAGTCTGCGTGGGTGCACACGAGAGAGAGAGACAGTCTGCATGGGTGCACACGAGAGAGAGAGATAGAGACAGTCTGCGTGGGTGCACATGAGAGAGAGAGAGACAGTCTGAATGGGTGCACACAAGAGAGACAGAGACAGTCTGCGTAGGTGCACACGAGAGAGACAGTCTGCGTAGGTGCACACGAGAGAGAGAGAGAGAGACAGTCTGCGTAGGTGCACACGAGAGAGAGAGACAGTCTGCGTGGGTGCACACGAGAGAGAGAGAGACAGTCTGCGTAGGTGCACACGAGAGGGAGAGAGACAGTCTGCATGGGTGCACACGAGAGAGAGAGACAGTCTGCATGGGTGCACACGAGAGAGAGAGAGAGAGACAGTCTGCATGGGTGCACACGAGAGAGAGAGAGACAGTCAGCGTGGGTGCACACGAGAGAGAGAGAGACAGTCTGCGTGGGTGCACACAAGAGAGAGAGAGAGACAGTCTGCGTGGGTGCACACAAGAGAGTCTGCATGTGTGTACGTGAGAGAGAGAGAGAGAGACAGTCTGTGTGTGCATGCGAGAGAGTGAGAGACAGTCTGCGTGTGCGAACGCTAGAGACCGTGTGCGAACGCTAGAGACCGTCTGCGTGTGCGAACGCTAGAGACCGTCTGCGTGTGCGAACGCTAGAGACCGTCTGCGTGTGCGCACGCATGAGAGAGAGTGCGTATTTGCACGTGCGAGAGAGAATCTGCGTGTGCGCACGCGATAGTCTGCGTGTGTGCACGCATGAGAGAGTCAGTCTATGTGTGCACGCGAGAGTGAGACAGTCTGCATGAGTGCACATGAGAGAGAGCAAGACAGTCTGTGTGGGTGCACATGAGAGAGAGAGAGAGTGAGACAGTCTGCGTGTGTGCACGCGCGAGAGAGTGATACAGTCTGTGTGTACACGCGAGAGCGTGAGAGACAGTCTGCGTGTGTGCACACGATAGAGAATGTGTGTGTGCACGCGATTGAGTCTCCGTGTGTCAATGTGGGAGAAAGGCAGTCTGCGTATGTGCATGCGAGAGTCTGCCTGTGTGCACGCGAGAGTCTGCGTGTGTGCACGTGAGAGCGAGACTGTCTGCGTGTGTGCACGCGAGAGAGAGAGACAGTCTGCATGTGTGCACGCGATAGAGAGAGAGAGAGACAGTCTGCGTGTGTGCACGCAATAGAGAGTCCGCGTGTGTGCGCGCGATAGAGTCTTTGTGTGCGTGCGATAGAGTCTTTGTGTGCGCACGCGAGAGAGAGTCTGCGTGTGTGCACGCGTGAGAGAGAGAGACAGTTTGCGTGTGTGCACGCGAGAGCGAGACAGTCTGCGTGTGTGCACGCGAGAGAGTGAGAGAGTCTGCATGTGTGTACGCGAGAGAGAGAGACAGTCTGCATGTGTGCACGCAATAGAGAATCCATGTGTGTGCGCACGATAGAGTCTTCGTGTGTGCATGGGAGAGACAGTCTGCGTGTGTGCACGCAAGAGAGAGAGAGAGACAGTCTGCGTGGGTGCACACGAGAGAGAGAGAGAGACAGTCTGCATGGGTGCACACGAGAGAGAGAGAGAGACAGTCTGCGTGGGTGTACACGAGAAAGAGAGAGACAAGTGCGTGTGTGCACATGAGAGAGAAATACATTCTGCATGTGTGCACGCGAGAGAATCTGCGTGTGTACGTGCGAGAGAGAGACAGTCTGCGTGTGGGCACGCGAGAGACAGTCCGCGTGTGGGCACGCGAGAGTGGGTCTGCGTGTGGGCACGCGAGAGAGGGTCTGCGTGTGGGCACGTGAGAGAGAGTCTGCGTGTGTGCACGCGAGAGAGAGTCTGCGTGTGTGCACGAGAGAGAGTGTCTGCATGTGTGCACGCGCGAGAGAGTGCGTGTGCACACGAGAGAGACAGTCTGCATGTGTGCATACGAGAGAGAGCGACTGCATGTGTGCATGCGAGAGAGAGCGACTGCGTGTGCGCACGCGAGAGAGTGATAGAAACAGTCTGTGTGTGTGCGCACGCGATAGAGAGTCTGTGTGTGTGCACGTGTGCGAGAGAGTCTGCGTGTGTGCAGGTGAGAGTCTACATGTGTGCACGCAAGACAGTCTGTGTGTGCACGCAAGAGTGAGTCAGTCTTCGTGTGTGCACGTGAGAGTGAGACTGTCCGAGTGTGCATGCACGCGAGAGAGAGAGAGCCAGTCTGCGTGGGTGCACACGAGAGAGAGGCTAAAGGGCTGAATGGGCATCTTTTGTGACATAACATTCAAAGAAGAACATTTAAGTTAATGACAGCAAAATTACTTTCTTTAACCCCACTGATTGATTCAGCTGGGCCAGTATTCATGAGAATTTAGAAGAATGAGAGGGAATCTGATTGAAATGTAGAAAATGCGAACAGGGATTAGACAGGCTAGATGGAGGGAGCATTTTCTCCTGGTTGGAGAGTCTTGAACCAGGGGATCACAGTCTCAGGATACAGGGTGGAGGCCAACATCCCAAATATATTCAAGAAAGAGAAAAAAGTTTTAGATTTTAAAGGCATCAAGGGGTATGGGGAGAAAACAGGAATATGGCATTGACAAAGGGGATTAGCCATGATCCTATTGAATAGTGGAGCAGTCTCGAAGGGCTGAATGACCTACTCCTGCTCCTCGTTTCTATGTTTCTTTTGTCAAGTCACATCATGTAAATGGTGTACAGTTCTACTGCCTTTTACAGCTAATGTGATCCTTTTTGAAGTGTAATTACTGTTTTATTGTGTGCAACTTGGCAGCCATGTGAAGCACAGCTAGCTCCCACAACCACCAATGGGTTAAGTGGTATGATCACCTATTTCTGGCACACAAATTGCAAGAAAAGTATACCTCGGGAGACAAATCTCCTCACACTTGTCGAAATGGGTGGCATAGAATCTTCCCTGCCAGGGCAGACTGGGCCTTGTCCTTAATTTGAAAGCCAGCACCTCGGGCAGCCCAGCACTCCCTGAGTGGCACACTGGGAGGTTTTGAGCTGGGTTATGTGTAGTTTGGGCCATGAGCCTGAGACTGTCCAATTTCCCCATTGCATAGACCTTGCAGTTACGTACACAGGATACCTTGGGAGGAAGATTTTTAAGATGCTTTAGTTCCTGTGCCCTGACCTCAATGAGGTACCGCTTGACTTGGCCTGTTTAACCCTGTGCCATTGGCTCTTCTCCCCACAGGATGGAATCAACAGAAAAATGTGAAGCCATCATTGCTCACTTCAATGGGAAATTCATTAAGATGCAGCAAGGAGTTGCAGGTGAGTACAATGGACTCTGAACCTGCCTCTTGCTTTGTGTTCCCTTGAGATAAAGGAAGCTGGGAAATGCTCTCATTTACGATTACGGGGTGGAGTAACACAGTATGAGTTGAGGATTCAGATAACAAAATGGGCATTGGGCATGGGATTGAGAGTTCCTCGACCCAGACTGAGCATCATTCTTCTCTCACATGTTGGCGTTTTCTGTCTTTCAATGCAGCTCCCTCAGAACCACTGCTGTGCAAATTTGCAGATGGTGGGCAGAAAAAGCGGCAAAACCAGAACAAGTACTTGCAGAATGGCCGGGCTTGGCCCCGAGATGGAGAGCCGGTAAGAAAGGGCCATATGGCCTACTCCTGCTCCTCATTTTGAGTCTCTATGAACTCAGATGTTGCTTTCTCTGTCACGTCAACCTTCATACATCAGCCATTCCAGAAACAGTGAGAGGCAAGTAGGTGCCATCTGTACAAACAGGCACAGCCCACGACAGTACCACCAGGCCAAACCTTGTGTGCATTGTTCCCTTGCCACACTGTCTCCTGTTCTTGCCTCCCATCTTAACCTGCAATAAGCACAAGCTCATCCAACCTCAAGGCAATCTATCAATGGGATCTGTCCATAAAAATGACCCCGAGATTCCAGTTGCCTGCCACTTCAACACACCACCGTGTTCCCAGGCCAACATTTCTGTTGCTGGTCTGCTGCTGCGTTCCAGTGAGCCTCAGCGCAAGGACAGCATCACATTTTCCACTTGGGCACCTGCAGCCTCCAGGACTCAACAGAGTTCATTAACTTTAGAGCCTGATTCCATCCTTCAATGTTTTTCTACTGACCTCCCACATCCAGTCCTGTAATGACATGGTTGCTTTTAGTACATTTACTCATTCTGTCCTATTCTCAGCTCTCACTATCACTTGACTACAAGCCAACTGACTCCCACAGTTACCTTGACTCTCTACCTTGAGAGTTGAACTAATCTCTCCTCATAGGTCAGTCCTGCCATCCCCAGTACCAACCTATTGACCCTCGCTACACTCCCTTTATGGCAAGGATATCCTTTCATAGGTAGGGAGACCCAAACTGCACATAATACTCCGGGTGTGGTCTCATCAAGGCTGTGTATAGGTGCTGTAAGACATTCCAAGTCTGAACTTAAGATACTCCTTAAAACCAAAACTTTGATCAAGCTGGTGGTTACCAAACTCATTACCTCACGTGGTTTGGGGTCAGATTTTGTTTAGTAATACTCCTGTGAAGCATCTTGGGACGTTTTGTTAGACTTAACATAAGTTGTTGTGGTACTGCCATTGGGCTGGTAATCCAGAGGTCTTGGCTAATGCTCTGGGGTCATAGGTTCAAATCCCACCATTGCAGCTGGTGGAATTTAAATTCAATTAATTGATTACAGTGAATAATAAAAATGTGGAATTGACAGCTACCCTTAGTGATGGTGACCATGACAACAACCATTGATTTTCATAAAAACACACCTAATTCACTAATGTCCTTTAGGGAAGGGAATCTGCCATCCTTATTCAGCTGGGCCCATGTGTGACTCCAGACCCACAGCAACATGGTTGATTCTTAACTGTCCTTTGAAGGTTGAGAAAACTACTCAGTTCAAGGGGCAGCTAAGGATGGGCAGCAAATGCTGGCCTTGCCAGCGATGCCCACTTCCCATGAAAGGATAAAGAATAACTTCACTATCTCCTCCAAATCACAGCAAGACCTGTTCTCCCATTACCCCTGTGCTGAGCCACTGCCATTAGCTCCCAGTCCTCTTTAACAAACATTTTAACTGTTCAATTTTCAAATCCCTCCATGGCCCTATGTCTGCCATCCTCCAGCTTCACAACTCTTCAAGATATCTGCCCTCACCTAATTCTGGATTCTTCAATCACACCCACTAATGGTGCCCATCTTTCAGCAACATGGACCCCCTGGATTTCCTTTCCTAAACATCTTTGTATCTCCATCTTTCCTCATTTAAGATGCTCCTTAAAACCTGCTAATCCATCTGAGCTTCAGGTCTTGTGCCCAATTGTCTCCTTCTGCGGCCCAGCATTGCATTTTGTTTGATATTTGCAGCTGCAAAGCACTTTGGGATATTTCACTCTGTTAAAGATGCTCTGCCAAGGCAAGTTGATCTTTTTGTTTACCTGCCAAGATTCCAAACGCAAGGAGCTCTCATCGAGAGTCAAGGGGAAACTGGACTTTCTGGTGTAATACAAGGCTATGCATAGCACAAAGCTCCTAGGCCGGGATATCCAGCAAGTGCTGACTTGGTTGCTATTTATTGAGGCACAGTGACCAGGTCTGAACAGGCAGGGAAGGGGAAAAGTTGAGCCAGGGTTAGCAAGACCATAAAAGACAAACTATACAAGGGGGCTTATTTCCTGAGGGACAGAATCGAAAAGGAGGGAAGTTATACTAAACCTGTATGAGCATTGGTCATCTACATTACTGTGTGCGGTTTTGGTCTCCATATTATAGAAAGGATATAGAGGCACTGGAAAAGGAGCAGAGGAGATTTACAAGGACGTTTGGGCTTAAATACCATGAAGGGATTGACAGATTAGTTTGTTTTCTCTTGAACAAAAGCCACTGAGGGGTGATCTAATGGAGGTCTTTAAAATGAGGTCTTTTTTGTTCAATTGAACATAGAGAGAATGTTTCCCTTTGCGGGAAAGAGCAGAACCAGAGGTCATTAATACAAGATCATCCCTAAAAAAAATCCAACAGAGAATTCAGAAGAGATGCCTTCGCCCAGAGAGCAGTGAGAATGTGGACCTCACTCCCACAGGGAGTGGTGAAAATGGATACGACAAATAGGTTTAAGGGGAAGCTAAATGAGCAGATGAGGGAGAAGGGATAGAGAGTAATGATGACAGATTTAAATGAGGAAAGATGGGAGGAGACTCAAGTGGAGTAAACACAGGAAGGATGTTCTCAATGACCGGCGAGTCCAGAACCAGGGGGTCTAACAGTCTAAGGATACAGAGCAGGTCATTTAGGACTGAGATGAGAAAAACTTTCTTCATTCAGAGAGTGGGGAGCCTGTGGAATCCTTTGCCACAGAAAGCAGGTGAGGACAAAATATTAAATGTTTTCAAGAAGGAGTTAGATATAGTTCTTAGGGCTAAAGGGATCAAAGAGTATGGGGTAGAAAGCAGGAACAGGGGACTGAGTTGGATGATTAGCCATGATCAGATTGAATGGTGGAACAGAATCGAAGGGCTGAATGGCCTCCTCCTTCTGTTTGCTATGTTTCAATGAGAATGAACACCAGCATGAACCGTTTGGGCCAAATGTTTCTGTGGGATCTATGGTGCACAAAATAATTAACTTGGACCACATGCACGTCAAGACATAATCTTTCCATAATCTAAGAGTTTTTGTTATATTTCCCCTTTAGTTGATGTCTTTGTGAAATATTCATAATATTTGGAAGCAGTTGTGCAAATAGAGACCTCTTGGGACAAGTGGCTGAACTTAAGGGTGGAGACCGATTGGAAATTAGGATTTAGAAATGGAGATGTGGCTTTAAATCTTCAGGAATTCAGATTAATTTCATTTGGAGATTAAGGGCTATTTATGCCCAGTTTTCCTTTAGAAATCAAGTTGGCGCCGACAGTAAGATAGTTTATGGGGTGGCATGGTGGCTCAGTGGTTAGCACTGTTGCCTCACAGCACAAGGGACCCGAGTTCAATTCCAGCCTCGGGCGACTTTCTGTGTGGAGTTTGCACATCCTCCCCATGTCTGTGTGGGTTTCCTCCGGGTGCTCCGGTTTCCTCCCAGGTTAGGTGAATTGGCCATGCTAAATTGCCCATAGTGTTAGGTGCATTAGTCAGAGGGAGATGGGTCTGGGTGGGTTGCTCTTCGGAGGGTCAGTGTGGACTTGTTGGGCCGAAGGGCCTGTTTCCAAACTGTAGGGAATCTAATCATAAGGCTTGTGGAAGGAGATTAAGTGAGTGGGTAGAGTATGATGAGTTACTCTACATTTAGTCTGTGGAAGGTGCAGATGGAATGAAAGGCCTGTTCTGAATCCAGATCTGGTTACTTACTGTTAATGAGAAGACATTGTTAATTTATTCCCTCAGGGCGCAATGACTCTTACGTATGACCCAACAACTGCTCTGCAAAATGAGTAAGTATCCTAGCCTTACTGTGATGGTTGCTCCCATTATAATTATCAGATTCTCTTTCCTTTTTCAGTGCCTTAAGCCTCTCATCACCTATTACCTTGGCTAAGAAAGTAGTGAAGCAACTGTCTGCTGCTCCTCATGATTGATGAATCCACCAAAAAAACTCAGGCCATCTGAGGCAATCATCTTACATTACAGTGTTGTGTCTGGAAGCTCCAAAGGAGAGACGATTTATTTTCTAAACTGCCAAGAGAAAAGACTAATGATTTGTTGGCAGATCAAGTCTAATGGCCAGGTGTTGCTGTGGAACACCTTCCTCTGGCTGAGATTTTGCCATGGACCACCCTTTTCTAATTGGCCGAAGCATTTCCATGGACCACCCTTTTCTAATTGGCCGAAGTATTTCCATGGACCACCCTTTTCTCCTGTGGTGTAAGTTATTGTGATTGTTGGAAATCTGGCATTCTTGCATTACTCCTGATGAGAGCGAGACAAAAAGAAAAACTTGGACAACTTGTCTCTCATTTCAGCAATTTCTTTCTCCTCGATGTTTCCTTCTATCTTCTTCTGACGATGCTGACCTGCAGTTCCTGGCCAATTTATTATCTAGGCCTAAGAGTGACTTTCTGTGATCTTTGCTCTAGTGGAACAAGGATTCCATAGGTCTCTGCTCCATTTTTCACATGGCCAGAGGATTTCCAGGGTTTTCCTTGGAGGTGTCTTTGGAAAGTAGGCCATATCCCTTCCCATACCATGAAACATGCGAGTCACGTAGTATGTATGGGGCAGGGTTTCCTGTGGTTTTAATGAAGCAGGATCAGAATGGAATGGGAAGAAAACAAGGAATCGCAGGGGAACAACAAAATAAACATTTGGCTAACAATGACTGAGTGTCTCTCTGTCCTCTCTTGTTCTAGATTTTATTCTAGTCCATACAGTATTGCTCCAAACAGGATGATCGCACAGACATCTATCTCACCATACATCACCTCTCCCGTGTCTTCATATCAGGTGAGTGTTTGTGGATTACCCATGACACAATGCATACTCTCGGTGTAGGCCTCAGACCTCAAGTGCAGGTTGGGTTGGCAAACATCCAGGATTGCTGCCGTGTCTTTCGGAAAACAGCTAGCATACCCAGGAGCAATACTGTAGATCATAAACAAAGATATTTTTTAAAAAGGAATCTATTTGAATATTTCGACTCGAGCTTTCATCAAAATTGGAGATTGAGAGGAGCAAAAGTTGCTTGACTGTCAGTCAAGAATCATCCAACTCTCTCTGATTTTCAATTGCAGTGGAAGGTCTTCCATTGAAAGATGTTGAACCAGTGGTAGCAGAGTGTGTGTGAGAGAGAGAATGTATACGGGTGGGGGGTGGGCGGAGGGCGGAGAGGTGGTTGGCAGCAGGAGGTCTTGTGATGATACATCCAGGAATGTACTCAATCAGAGGTGGTGACCCGAGATACTAGTATGAATATGAGAATACATGATGGACCTCATGTTTTGTTTTAAAGGTTTGTAGACTTTTTTTAAAGTTTAACTGTTTCATGTTCCACACAGAATCAGAGAATTGTTATGGTGTCAAATAGGCCATTCAGCCCATTGTATCACCACTAGTTCTATCCCTTGGTGCCAATCTCCTGCCTTTTCCCCATTTCCGTGTACCCCATTTCTATCCCAATAACCATCCAATGCCCCTTTTGAATGCCTCAATGGAACCTGCCTCCCCCACATTCCCAGGCACTACATTCCAGACCCTAACTACTCGCTGGGATGGAAAAGGTTTTCCTCACCTCCCCCACACTTCATCCCTTTCAATCTCTGCCCCTCTCGTTCCTGTTCCTTTTCCATGTGGGAACAGCTTGTCCCGATCTACTCTGTCCAACCCACTCATGATTTTAAAAAACCCTATCAGATTTCCCTCTTAGCCGCCTCCTCTCCAAGGAGAACAGTCCCAATGTCTTCAATCTCTCCTTCTCACTGAAGGCGGAGGGAGGGCTTATTTCTTCAAAGTTTAGATGCACAGCCATTACCTCCAGACCCAAATCAATATCAAAGCTCCAGTGTACAGCTGATGTTTTGGAGCATATTTTAAACATCACTTCAGGTCATGATCACCTCTCAATCTGTACTTTCAAGTGCATTGCTAAGTTTTGGAAGACAATAAGCTCTCTGCAAGCTCTCTGTGCTCCTCCTATTCTGATCATCTGAGCATCTCTGATTTACATCAGTGGACGTACTGTTGGGGGCTGTGCCTTCAGCCGGTTGGGTCCTAAGTTCTGTATTATTCCCTCCTTGAACCACTCCACCTTCTACTTATCTCTCCTGAGTTAAGATTCTCCTTAAAACCTACCTCTTTGACCAAACTCTTGGCCACTTGACCCAGTATATCCTTTTGTAACTCGGTGTTCTATGTTGTGATGTTTTTCTGCATTGAAGATGCTATAAAATTAAAGTTATTGTTGTTGACTATTCTCTTGTTTCGTGTCACATGAAGGTTCATAGCCCATCCTGGATGCACCATCAGTCGTATCTTATGCAGCCTATGGTAAGTTTTATTCTTTTTCCCTTTTCAACTGTATAAAATCAGATCTTGCAGAAGATGTTACCAAAGCTTTTCATTTCACACCTAACTTTCAAACAATCACAATTTATATTACGGGAGAAAAGGGTGCTACTTATGGTTTCCTGTTTGTTTCAATGTCTTGGCCAATCAATCTGCTGACCAACTGATCCCTAATGATCTTGCCACCCTTCTGGAGTTACAGCACTACCTGATCCTGTTCACTGTGGTAACAACAAAGCATACTCTCACCCAACCTGAACTCACTTAAATCTTGGACACCCCCAAAAGACCCCTAGCTCTCCAGCCCAGGTTTAATCTTCCTTTTTGAACTATGAACCAATTCCAGTCAGGAGAGTGAATGGCAAACCAATCCTTCACAACCCTTTAACCAGCACCAGGAAGTGTCCAGTTGTCGACTTGCTACCTTGTCCTTTGACTTACACACAAAATACGAGTAGGAATTGGCCATTCAACCCTTCAAGCTTGCTCCACCATTCAATAAGATAGTGACTGATCTGATTTTAATCTCAACTCAATATTTCTGCATATCTACTGATAATCTTTCATCACCATGGTCATCAAGAATCTATTGACCTCCATCTTGAAAATATCGACACTCCCAACCCACCTCCATTGTCTTCTGAGGCAGAATTCCAAAGTTGTACAACGCTCTGAGAAAATATTTTTCCTCATCTCTGTCTTCATTTGAAAACAGTGTCCTTTTTGGCTGGGCTTAGCCAGGTTGGGCAACCTCCCTGCCTTGTTCAGCCCTCGCTGTCAGCATCAGTTTCTGGCCACCTTTGGAATATGTTCCCAATGAGAGTCACTGCCTCCAGAAGATTGAATAAACTGAAAGCTCAGAATGGTTTGTGATGCTTGTTTTTTTTTGAAGGGAACAGTAATAACACCTACGATGGACCACACCATGTCTATCCAGCCCACGTCGATGATGGGGCCATTAACCCAACAGCTTAGTCATCTGTCCCTGGGCAGCACAGGAACGGTAAGTGCTGCCTACACTGGTAGTGCTCTGGGATCATGGGGAAAAGTAAGTGAGTACATAATTAACCTCAAGCAGTTTCTTCTTCATTGTAAATCAAGGCCTCAGAAGATAAATACCTGCTAGCGAGTTTTGAGAGAATTTGTAGCTCAGGTTGAGGTTCTGGCTGAGCTGGAAGGTTGGTTTTCAGATGTTTCAGCACCATACTAGGTAACATCTTCAGTGAGTCTCTGGATGAAGCACTGGTGGTGTAGCCCGCTTTCTATTTATGTGTTTGGGTTTCCTTGGGTTGGTGATGTCATTTCCTATGGTAATGTCATTTCCTGTTCTTCTTCCTCAGGGGGTGTAAATGGGATCCAAGTCGATGTGTTTGTTGATAGAGTTCAGGTTGGAATGACATGCTTCTAGGAATTCTCGTGCGTGTCTCTATTTGGCTTGTCCTAAGATGGATGTGTTGTCCCAGTTGAAGTGGTGTTCTTCCAAATCCGTATGTAAGGATCCTAATGAGAGAGGGTCATGTCGTTTTGTGGCTAGTTGATGTTCATGTATTATGGTGGCTAGTTTTCTGCCTGTTTGTCCAATGTAGTGTTTGTTGCAGTCCTTGCACGGTATTTTGTAAATGAAATTAGTTTTGCTTGTTGTCTGTGTAGGGTCTTTCAAGTTCATTAGCTGCTGTTCTAGTGTGTTGGTGGGTTTGTGAGCTACCATGAACACACTGACTTGGATCCCATTTACCACCCCCCTGAGAAAAAGAACAGGAAATGACATCACCAACTCAAGGAAACCAAAATGCATAAATGGAAAGTGGGATACACCACCAGTGTTTCATTTGAAGGCTCACTGAAGATGTTACCTAGTATGGTGACGAAACGTCTGAAAACCAACTTCCAGCTCAGCAAGCAAACCTACATCCATAAATATCTGCAATGCCACTGACTTGGATGTTCTTGCTGAGTAAAAAACACTTTTTTGTCTGTGCTCATCAGGACAGTTTGCAAGAATACCAGTTCACGGGCAGTACTAACATTTATACGGTATGAAAGGCAAGTGCTGATTGGTTGGCAAGTGGACTCTGACTGGTAGAGGCATTGCCATGGAAATGCATCAATTAATGATTATTGGCAATGCTTTGTTTACATTTTAAACTAGACAGGTTGGCTTTAACCTATGCATGGAGTGGGGCCCTGAGAACTGAACCAGTGAACATGTTTATATTTATATTTTATTGAGTTGAAACAGGTGCAATGTGTGTATATATTCTTTCTATCTATTAGGAACAAGGCCCTGTGTATTAATATGCCTAGCTTCCTGGCCTCCTTGTAGTTCTAGCTATGGAGTGAGTGCAACGAAGGGTTTTCCCGACTGATTCATGGGATGGCAGGGCTGATGTATGAAGAGAGACTAGATCGGTTAGGACCAAATTCACCCGAGTTTAGAAGAATGTGAAGGGCTCTCACAGATTAGACAGGATAAATGCAAGAAGGACGTTCCCGATGACCAAGGAGTCTTGAACCAAGGTCACAGCCTAAGGATACTGGGTAGGCCATTTCGGACTGAGGTGAGGAGAAATGTGGGGAGTGAGGAGCCTGTGGAATTCTCTACCACAGAAAATGGTTGAAGCCAAAATGTTGAATTTTTTCAAGAAGTAGTTAGATATAGTTCTTAGGGCTAAAGGGAATCAAAGGTAGTGGAGAGAAAGCAGGAAGAGGGGACTGAGTTGGATGATCAGCCATGATCATATTGAATGGCAGAGTGGGTTTGAAGGGCTGAATAACCTGTTCCTGCTCCTATTTTCCATGTTTCTATGTTTGAGTACAGACAGGTGCATCTCACACACACACATAAGTGCATACCAACCTGCTCACCAATCAGAGTCAACCTTAAAATTTAAACAAAGCCTAGTGGTTAACTGTCAATCGTCATTCATTGGTGCATTCTCCATCGCAATGCAACTAGCAATCAGAGTCAACTCACCAACCAATCAACACTCTCCTCCTGTGCATTATAAATTTTCCCATTGAATTCTTGTGAAGTGTCCAGATGAGTGCAAAGCTTCGACAAAACGTGTCTTTTTTTCAGCAATACTCCAGGTCTGTATGACCAAAGAATGGCTTGGAAAGTCTCAGGTTCAACCTGGAATCTGTGTGAGCTGGTTTCAAACATGGCTGCTACAATTGAACAGGGCCTCTAAGATGGTGCAGGGAGGGAGAGTTGGGAGGAAGGTGTTGAAACCAGCATGCAGAATCTGCTGGACAGTGTCTGTGAGAATGGGGCTGGCCAGGGAAGATTAGACCACCGGCGGCTGACTGGATTCTTGACCAGGAGTGGGAAGTCCAAACAGTTATTTACTTTCACTGGCACAGAGGCTAATTGTAGCAGCCACCATGATGGCAATGAGCGACCTCAGCACAGAACAGGCATTGAACCTGCGATCTTCTTTGGCTTATCTACATGGCTCAGTCGCACACTTGTCTGGCTGAACCTCTGGGGATTGGTGGGGTGCTTGTAGTTTGTTTTCCTTCAAAGAAAGGAAAAGACCACAGTCAGCCCACAACCTGAAGTGTTAACTTGGCTTCCTTGCTTACGTTCTTACATCTAAGTGAAATGCTTGCGGGTTTTTGACCTAGTCAAAAGTTTGAGCGCATAATCCAGGATGAACATTCCCAGAGCAGTACTGAGGGAGTGCTGCACTGTCAAGAGATGTGGTCTTTTGGATGAGCTGGTAAGCCAAGGCCTCATTGGTCTACTAAATCTCACAGCCTCCTTGGAGATGCTCATTAAAACTGATCCCTTACGCAAAGTTATTCTAATATCTTTTCACCTGGCTCGGTGAATCATGGTGTGACATTTCATGAAGGGTGTTATATAAACGCAAGTTGTTATTGATGCCTGCACACCTTCCCGTGGTGAGCCTCTCCTCCAGGCAACAACAGTGAAGTCTGAATAAAGATCATGTGCACATTTTGTAACCCGTGTTAGCCACATCCAGTGGCTACTTAGTTTAGCATCTGTCATTGGGAAAATGTTTGAGTCTATTTTCAGGGATGTAATTGCAGTGCATTTAGAAATATGTGATGTGATCAAGCAGAATTAGCATGGCCACATGAAAGAGTGATCATGTCTGACAAACTTACTAGAATTCTTTGCGAAGGTAACAAGGAGGATAGATAAAGGTGAATCAGTGTATAAATTTGGATTTGCACAAGGCTTTTGACAAAGTGACACACTTTAGGTTACTTATTAAGATAAGAGCCCATGGTGCTGGAAATAGAATATTAGCATGGATAGAGGATTGGCAGCTATCCATTAGAAGGTAGAGAGTTGAGATAACGGGGTAATTTCAGGATGGCAACCTGTAACCAATGGAGTGCCACAGGGATCAGTGCTGGGGCCACAGTTATTTACAAACTATATGAATGACTTGGATGAGGATGTGAATGCAGTATTGCTAAGTTTGCAGATGATTCAAAAATTGGTGGGAAGGGAAGTAGTGAGAATGACACAAGAGTCTGCAGAGGGACATAGACATGTTAAGTGAGTGGGCAAGAGCTTAGGAGATGGAATATAATTAGGAAAAATGTGAAGTTATACACTTTGACAGGAAGAATAGAGGAGATGAATATTATTTAAATGGAGAAAGACTGAAGAAAGCTACAGAGCAGAGGGATTTGTCCATGAATTACAAAAAAGCTGGTATCCAAGTTCAGTGGGTAATAGGAGAAAGTGAGGACTGCAGCTGCTGAAGATCAGAGTCGAGAGTGTAGTGCTGGAAATGCACAGCAGGTCAGGCAGCATCCGAGGAATAGGAGAATTGACATTTCAGGCATAAGCCCTTCATCTGCCCTTCCTGATGAAGGACTTATGCCCGAAACGTCGATTCTCCTGCTCCTTGGATGCTGCCTGACCTGCTGTGCATTTCAAGCACTACACTCTCAACTCAGTGGGTAATAGGGAAGGCAAATGGAATGTTGGCCTTTATTTCAAATGGAATGGAGTGTAAAAGTAGAAAGGTTTTGCTAAAACTATACAAGGCATTAGTTGGATCGCAACTGGATACTGTGAAAAGCTCTGGGCCCCTTATCGAAGGAAAGATAGACTGATATCGGAGACAGTCCAGAAAAGGTTCACTCGACTGATCCCAGGGACAGTGGGACTGTCTTATGAGGAGAGGTTGAGTAGGTTGGGCCTGTACTCATTGGAGTTGAGAAGAATGAGAGGAGACCTTATTGGAACATATAAAATTCTTATGTGACTTGGCAGGGGAGATATGGAGAGATTATCTTCCCTTGTGGGAGAGTCTCAGACCAGAGGGCATCATCTCAGAATAAGGGCTCGCGCATTTAAGACAGAGATGAGGAGGAATTTCTTCTCTCTGAGGGGAGTGAATCTGTGGAATTCTTTACCACAGAGGGCTGTCAAGGCTGCGTTATTATTCAAGGTTGAGATAGACAGACTTTTAATCAGAAAGGGAATCGAGAGTGTATGGGGGAAAAGGTAGGAAAGTGGAGTTGAGGTTGATCAGATCAGTCACGATCTCATTGAATGGCAGAGCAGACTTGATGGGCTGAATGGCCTACTTCTGCTCCCATGTCTTATGGTCTCATACATCCATTGCAGCTGCCTTTGACCGAGACCAGTCAGTGTGAAGAGGCAGAAGGAGCAGGCATGTTGCTTATTGTGTCCCCTGCTGTGGTCTCTACCTCAAGTATTCTGTGGGACACTGTTCAAAGCTAAGTAATTACAACTGGTATAATACTTTACCCCCAACTGTACATTTTATTAATTTATATCACTTCATTCTCGGTAACCAAAATATAATTAGCACAGAACATGGTTTTGTAGGCATCAAATGAACAGAAAAGTTTAACATGTAATCTCACCTTACCTAGAAATATCAATTCCCTTTTCCTATCTACCAAAATTTCAAAGCAACTAATTGATTATGAAGCTTTTTAATGATTGTTTCTGCATAATATAACAAGGTGCCATCTCTATTTTGCCCATGTTTTTGTAAATGATGGTATTTTGTTGAAAACACAATTTTCAGATTAAATAAGAGTAGGTGTGTGATAAAGGTTGTATTTTAATTTACCTTTAGGATTGTGCCACTAATGAGGATTACAAATAACTGAGGTGTATCTGTGAAGTCTCTCTGTAGCTTTCTTTTGTCAAGTTGCTAAGAATTGTTCTGTATCTTTTCCCAGTACATGCCTGCCACCACAGCAATACAAGGGACATACATTCCTCAGTACAACCCAATGCCTCCCTCCAATGTATCTGTCGAGGTAAGTCCCTTGAAACCCGAGACTTGCTGACTGTTCTTGTAGGGTAGACTGCAGGAGGCCATTCATCCCAGCGTTGTCTGTCCTAGCTCTTTGCAGGAGCAATCCAATCTCATCCCACTGCCACACTCATTCCTGTTGTATGTTTCCCGGTTTCAGAGTTTTGTCCATATTTCTTTAAAAATATGCAGTGATCTCCATCTCAAGTATACCAACTAGGAAACTGGTTAACAGCGGATGAACTGATTTCACCAATATGGCTGAGAGACTTTCATCAAATCACTCAAGGCGGTTTGTGAAGCTGAGGCTCCACATTGTACCAGTGCAGCCAGTATACCAAGTCCTTACAGAAATAAAGGGAGCTTTCACTCAGTCCAGATAAATCTCTGTCCACAGCTGACAGAATTGCCCCCTGTTCACTTTCAAAATTCTTTTGATTTTTCAAGAATCTTCTATTAAATCTCCTCTTGGCTTCTTTTGCTCCAGTGGAAATAGTTTCAGGATTTGTAGTGTCTCCACATATCTGTTACTTCTCACCTTGGTGAATCTACACCATTCACACTCTTAATGTCCTTTCCGTAATGAGGAATGAGCACGTGCTTTGTATCACTTTATCATTCTTTCTTTGTTCTTATACTCTTTTTCTGAAATCCTGGCATTTTATCTACCTGCAGTCACATGTTCCAGGATTGTGGATTTGAGTCTTGAAAACTTTCTCAAGTTTGGTCTTTCCAAAATGTTTGACCTCACAAAACTCCATCTGCCACCAGCCTTCCCATTGCCCTAAGCAAGTCAGTCCTGGACAATGGGATTCTTTCCTCAAATTTAGTATTTCCCCTCTCAACATCAAGCATTTGAAGATTAGCTAGATTGGTAGCCTGTTACAGTTCATTCTGGGAGTTGGGGTTGCTATGGCAACATGCACTTTTACATGCATGTTCTAATCTGGAGCGATGGACAGTGATACAACTTCTTTCCATCACATGGCTGACCAGGAGTCTCTCTTGCTCTTACTGTCCACTATTGGCCTACGTTGAAAAGATTTTCAACTTAACACACTTTTCTTGTGTATCAAGTCCTGGAGTGGGGCTTCAACTGGGAGCTTCTAGTTCAAGAAGTAGGGACACTAGCCCACTGCGTCACAAGATCTCCTCAGCTTAATCTTAGCATAGTTCAAATACAAGAAGTACCTCCCTCCAACACTGGCCTAGTTTGAACCTTGAAACAATTGTCTTTCTTTAGCATCCATCGACTTAGCATTTCTGGGCAAATTATGGCAGGTTAGTGGTGAATTCCAGATGGTTACACCAACTAGGATACTGGTTAACAGTGGATGAACTGATTTCACCAATATGGCTGAGAGACTTTCGTCAAATCACTCAAGGCAGTTTGTGAAGCTGAGGCTCCACATAGTACCAGTGCAGCCATTTTGAGATCCTCCTGATTGATTGAGCAACAAGCTTACCAACAGCCAGGATAAGTGGCCGCTGGCCGTTTAAACCATCTCCTGGTTCTTATTATATCGCGGTGCCTGGCAATGGGTATCACATAGCCATTGGCAACACAGAACCGACTGGCATGAGCAGGTCCTGGACCAGGAGATGTAAACGGAGCTGTCGGGCAGAGCTGCTTCAACTTGGGGCTGCTTGTTAAGTGCCCTGCTGCTGCGAATCACATATAAAAAGCACTCGGCTACACTTTGGGTTCTCGGGATGTTAACTCAGTGTGTTTAATGATACGAGTGCGCGAGGGTGGGACACCAGGCTTTTGAACTCTGACCAATCATTAGATTTCTCCATCATCCTCACCGTTCCTTTGCCAAGCCTTTACTGTAAACAACATGGGAAAGCTTGCTTGTGTGACAGCTTCATGTTTTCCCATTGCAGGAACCCAGTGGCCAGCAGCAGCAGGTTGCTATGGAAACATCCTCTGAACATGCAACCTATTCCTACCAGCACAGCAAGTAAATCTGAGGTAGGAAGCTAATCCTCTCAGTACGACATTTCTGTTGCACCTCTTCAAGTTGCTCCTTCCTCCCTGAAAGTTCTGTTCCTCATGTGAAACGTCCACCTGTCCCACATTCTCTCTCGACACCCATCTCTTACTGATGCCACTCTTGATGCCATCTTCTGTGAACTACACACGGAGTCCTGTCTTCCATGTTTCTTTTTCTCCACTGCCAGGAGACAATGGTCTGTTGGCTAGCAACTTCCTGTGCATGTGACATTCCTCATGTCCCCACTCTTACTCAGGTATTGCTAGCCAAGAGGTAAGGAATGATGGGTACAAACCTCTGTTTGAGCACCAACCTAGGACGCAAGCATCTGGCCACTTTTAGTTTTGATTGAACAGACGGGCAACAAGAACAGATCAAGGCTACCCAGGAAGACTGGGAAATTAGATTAAAGAAGGAATAAAAACGGACTGGAGAGCAGGGAAAATGGGATCAGAGCTGGGCAGTTTGCAGTGTGAATAGGCTGCAACATAGCGTTAGAATGTGAATCTTACCGACCTGAGCATTTTGAAAATGCTCTTCTCTGGATTCCATCAAAATCCACCCCTAACATAAGACGAACCACCACAAGTAACATCAAACCCCGAAACCATGCTGACAGGCAAGCAAGGCAGCCTTTAACAGGGAGAAACATAACTGGATATATACTTGTGTGTATATAGTGTTTTCTATAACTGCTGAATGCACCAAAGCACTTTTTACAGCCAATTAAGAATTTTTGTAGTCACTAAAGGAAATACACCAACCATTTTGTGCACAGCAAGCTCCTGCAATCAGGAAAATGACAATGACCAGTTACTTCTTTTCTGGACTGATAATGAAGAGAGAACTTTTGAGCAGGAAACCAGAGATAATGTCATCAGCCCCCTTTCCCCATCTTTGAAATAGTGCCAAAGAATCTTTTACAATCCATCTGAGCAAGCAAATGTGACATTGGTGTAATATCGCAACCAAAAGACAGTACCTCAAACAGTCCCTCAGTAAAGCCTTCCAACAGTGCCTCGGTACAGCCCTGGAGTGATACGCTGTATTTTTACACACAAGTCTTGAAGTAGGATTTGAACTTGCCATCTTGCAGTTCAGAATCAAGAGACCATCGCTGACACAAGTCCTAGACTGTTGTTTGTCATAGTCCAATACCTGAATAGAAAACGTCATTCTTAAAATGATTGATACTAAGAGTCCCTTGCATTGTACTGAAATCTTTCTTTAGATTAACTATTAGACTAACTCCCCAATAACTGGGGAGTCCAGAACTAGGGATCAGAGTCTAATGATATGGGATTGGCCATTTAGAACTGAGATGAGGAGAAATGTTTTCATCTAAAAGGTGGTCGGCCTGTGGAATTCTCTGTCACAGAAAGTGACTGAAACGAAAATATTGAATGTTTCTAAGAAAGAGCTAGATATATTTCTTCAGGACTAAAGGATCAAAAGGTATGAGGAGAAAGCAGGAACAGGGGGACTGAGTTGGATGATCAGCCATGATAATGTTAACCCCTCTAAGGGCTGAATGGCCTACTCCTGTTCCTATCTACTATGTTTTTAACTAAAAGCAAATCTTAGAAGGGCGTAACAAGGGCCAGTGCATAATTACAGACACTCACTGCTGAGAGTTACACATGAATAGCATATGGGTGAATTACCAGTGGGTACATGGCACCCGTGGAACTACAAACCAATATATAAGAGGTTCATTAGTGTCAGGCTTGCAGTATTCCCTAGCAATTTATATCAGTCCTGGGCTCAAATCTCCCTTCAGGTAAGTCATAGAATCGATATCGATTTATCTGACGACTTGTGGGCTGTCTCCAGAAAATGTACATGACTGTGGAAGCTGCTGGATACATGTAAAAAAAAAGATGCTTCATTGTCAATCTGATAGGAAATGGAAGCTGCCAACTGTACCTGGTCCAGGTTTACTTTATGTGGCCAAGGCTGAAGTAGCTTCACAGAGTCTTCAATTGTGAGGGAAATGGAGGATGGCTATATGCAGTGGCCCATCATCTTCATCTCCTCAGGGAAACGAGGGCTCAGAACGTAGCGCGTAGACCACAAACAGGCCCTGACCAACCAGTGCCTTTTTAAGATGCATCATGCAACTACCCTGAGGGTTCATACGGTACAAGAAACAGGCCATGCACAGCAGAGAAAAAAAAACTGGAGGCAACATTGGGGTGAAGCCTTGCCAGTGTCAACCCCAGTCAACCCCATCTTGAGAGAGAGAGAGAGCAACAAGGGACGCTGTGAGTTTGCACAGATCTGTTTTAAGTCTTGTTTTCTTTTCTTCCAGATGTGAGAGTGAGAAGATGAATGAATCAGCTCTCCTGAATCGGTGTGAACCTGAAACCAGACTGCTCTGGAGGGGGTGGGATGGGGGGAGGGGGGAGGGGGGGCAAAAACAACGAGAAATTTTTGCACAAGATTTGGGGAAAAAAATCACAAACGTTTTTCCTTTCATTTGTAAGACATTCAACAAAGGAAGAAAAAAACACAGCTATTTTGATAAACTTTCTACTTCAGTTAACCAGACATACCAAAATCGGTGGCAGAATCTGTGGAAAAGAGGTTTATTTTGATACGGAAAGAGAGCTTATTTTTTTGAAAGTGCAACTATAGCAAATCATTATTTAAGCATTCTGAAACTGCTCAGAGTGAGAGAGGAGAAGATTACACATCAAATGTCTTTTTAACCGTGATTAGTTTTTTTTTGTTTTGTAAAATATCCAGGTTGATTTGAGTTCAAACCTTCACTAGGTGGAGTCCATGACCTTGTACAGTTACAAACTTAATAATGAATTGATTGTCTGTTGCTGCCATGACGATGATGTAGAGATTAGTGCGGTTTCAATTTTCTCCTTTTTAACATCCTCTGTGGGAACACTAACAGAAAAACAAACAGACAACTTCAAATTACAGTTTCTCTTCATCCGTGTTCTGACCTACACCTCCCCAAGAACCTTCCCTCCCGTTCTCACTTTACTTGGAAAAGGTTGTGGCTTTGGTTGAGTTAAATTAGTTCCAGTCGATGGCCCATTTCACGTAAAGCTTCAAGGATTGTTCCAAACAATCAAAATCAAAAAGTCATACAGCATGCAAGAGACCTTTGACCCATCATCTCTGTGCTGGCTTTTTGAAAGAGTGATTCAAATTCTCCGTATTTCCCTGCAAATATTTCTTTCATTCCTCTTTCGAAAGTTCTGATTGAATCTGCTTCTACACTCTTTCAGGCAGTATGTGGACATATAAAATAAAATTCTCCTTGTCTCCCTCCTTCACTTCAATACTGTAAATTAGTGCCTATGACTTTGAGAGAGCAATGCCAAACGTGGTAAAATAGGCCTACAGCTTGCACTTTCATTGATGCTTTTAGGATGAGGTTTATAAACCAGCATAATAATTTCAGAGCTGATCAGAGAAAGAACCTCTTAGAGTGATTTACCAGCCAAAAGTGTTCATTATTCAGCTGGATGCTGTCAGAGGAGAGTTCAGCTGCTGGGGTCATTTTATAAACGTGACTATTATTTGTCATCATTGATTTTAAAGGGAGCTTGAGTGGCTTTGAGTCACATAGTTCTCCCAAAAGCATACCTTTGCTATGCTCCCATTAAAAGATTTTAAAAAACTTGTATAAAAAAGGAAAGCAAAGATAAAACAACCTGCTTGATTAGCACCTGATCCACCATTTCCAACATCCACTCCCTCAATAGCAGCAGTGTGTACTATCTATAAGATGAATTGCGGAAATTCACCTAAGTTGCTTAGACAGCACCTTCCAAACCCACGACCACTTCCATCTAGAAGGACAAAGGCAGTAGATACATGGGAACACATGGGAATTCCCCTCCAAGTCACTCATTTTCCTGACTTGGAAATAAATCACCATTCCTACAGTGTTGCTGGGTCAAAATCCTGGAACTCCCTCCCGTTGTGGATCTCCCTGCAGCACATGGACTGCAGAGGTTCAATAAGGCAGCTCACCCCCACCTTCTCAAGGGGCAATAAATGTTGGCCTAACCAGCAACACCCCCATCTTGTGAATGAATAAAAAAATGACATTTGCCATATAGAAAGAACCACATTTACTTGGAGTTAAATTATATAATTCCTGCACTAAAAACATGTACAATATATTGATTCTCTAAAATGAACGGGGCTAGGTTTCTTTGTGTTGTGTGCGGAAAGAAGCTTTTTAAATGTGCAAGTAGCCCCAAGATCAAGACATTTGAGCTGACTGAGTATTGGAAAGGCCATTGAAGTCCATGAGATCC
Organism: Chiloscyllium plagiosum; assembly: GCF_004010195.1. NCBI lineage: Eukaryota > Metazoa > Chordata > Chondrichthyes > Orectolobiformes > Hemiscylliidae > Chiloscyllium > Chiloscyllium plagiosum. Next base: position 2,807,685 of record NC_057752.1, read on the forward strand.
TCTACCCAGGGTACATGGCTGAATATTTATCAGATCCTCCCTCTATCATCTCACAGGAAAACTGACAACTGAGCAATGATATCTCACTGGTCCCAATCCTCTTTTGACCTGATTTTATTACCATACCCTGAATTGAAAGGTGCCAACTAAGCCTATATCATTTTGCTATCTGTGTGAAAGCTCTGGTTGTGTGAGGAGAAATCTCTAATATTATGTGAATTTTATGTCATTCATTTGTGTCAGTTAAGACAATGAGGATGACATGGCGCTTTAGGAGAATCTAACAAAGTCCAGTTAGTTGAAAGGATTCCTCATTTGATTTTGAATGCCCCTGATCACTTTCTAAATGATGAACAAAGGGAATCTAACTGAGAGATGGCTGACTGATTATGCAACAACTTTAATTCATTCACGTGCTGGCTTTGTTTCATTGTGAGATTTGCGAATCTCAGGCATTATTATGGTTATCCTCCACGTGTGTAAAACAGCTCACTCATGCCCGTAGTGAGCCCACCTCCTGTCCTGCCCAGTCAACACCCACTGACACTTACCCTCATGGGTAAATAAGTCAAGGATGCCATACACAAACCCCTCTTGTCAGGACTCTCAGGTAAATGGGAGTGTGTGTGATAAGAATGGTCACAAGAGGGAGCCCTTTCACTGTGTGGCCCTGTTCCAACTTGATGCATCCCACAGCTTCCAGAACAGTGAAGCTGATCAAAAATAGCTGCATTTTAAACTAGTTCAGATTTTTTTCATTCAAAGATGGCTGGTTCGCTGGAGGGATTTTTGTTTTAATATGACATCTATTGAAAAACGTGCATCTTGGAAGCGTCTTTGTGTTGGATGTAGCCCATTTGTAACGTTGCCCAGGTGTCAATTTGGCAGGTGGCAACTGTTGAAAGGTTGTGGGTTCAGGTCTCATTCCCATTAGAGCGCAAGATAAGGGCTGAAGCTTCACAGCAGACTTAGAACTGAATGATAAAAATTTATTGTAGCAGGAGGCCATTTGGCCTTACTCTGTGTGCATGTGCTGGATCTTTGTTGTCTTTCAGATGTTAACCCAAAATCCTGTCTGCTTCTTAAAGTGGACACAAACAAATACCATGGCACTATTTGAAGTGCAAGGAATTTTAGACTATATGACATAGGAGTAGAAGTAGGCTATTCAGCCCATCAAGTCAGCTCTACCAATCAATTATGTCACTGCTGCTCTGATAATCTTCAACTCCACTTTCCTGCCTTTTCTCTATAACCCTTGATTCCCTTCCTGATTAAAAATTTGTTTCAGCCTTGAATCATCGATTGAAGATGTCCTAAGTTTAATCTCTCTCTATCCTATCATGTAGAACACTAAAATAGTGGTGAACTAGTTGGTCTAAACACGGCCTTTACCTTACAATAACCTCTTGTAATGTCCTCACTGATTATCAGTTAGTTAATCCCATATTACTTGCTCTGAACACTCTCAACCTACCAACCAGGCAACAAAAAGCAATGGCATAACTGATTTGTCTGATTTTACCCTCCATAATCCTTCCCTACTCCATACGGCTAAGAATATGGAGCTGAGTGAAGATTGAGACATCCATTTTTCCCCCATCTCCCTTCATCCTCAATGATCAACATAGCCATCCTACCTATGTCTCCCTTCTGAAGCGATCAGTACCTGCATGACAGTCAAGCTCAATAATCATGTTAAGACATCCAGCTGTCTCTTGAGTTTATTTACCAGTAAACAAAAGTGTGTTCAATGTTCAGAATGCTCAAGAAATTATGAGCATTTGAGCCCTCAGTAAAATTATCTGAGCAGAAGGGAGCCATTCATAACACAGGCTTCGGAGTTCACTTGTGGCCTACATCTCCTCAGTAGGCCTTCTCCTCGAGTTATCAGTCAGTTTATAGTGAAATGTCGCTGGGTTGCATACGAGTGAGGGGCTGAGGGAAACAATGAAGTCATTTTCAAATGTAAATAAAAAGTGAAGTGGGGACAGGAACTAATTGAATTGCTTTGCTCAGGAGGTGTACAAAATGATTGCTTGCCTGGACACTCAGACAGATCTGTGGCCTCTGTCATAGAAATGAGGCCCTGACAGTGAAATCTGGGACAAATGTGTTCTTGGCTTGCTGAAATGAATACAGCTCCTAAAAAAAAAACAACCATTTAACTTTGTACTCCCTCACACACCCACACTTCCAAAGTCAACATCTTGGGGATTTGATAACTACTTCTGGAAGATGTGCACAAAAATATAGACATTTTTTTAGCAATCATGGAAATTTTGTGTAAAACCACACAAAAGAATACTGATGGAGAAACGGGTAACTTGAAGTTGTGTTCTGGATTATTTTCTTGGTTTTTTTTTCTCTCTCTCTACTACTTGCTGCGTTAAATGATTTTTTTTGACCTAGATTTATTAGCTGGCTTTGAGATGCGAATATATTTACGTGTGTGTTTTTTTAAAAAAAGCTGCTGCAATGCATTCAACTGTCTTTTAAAGCTTTGCGGAAAATTAGAGTGGGGAGGGTGGGCCATTAGAGATGGTGATTTCTTCACTGTTTTATCGCTGACTTTTGAAAACAAGAAATGAATTCAACTCTTAGTAGAAATGAGACAAAAAAATGTTTGCTTCAAAATGAAATGTTTCAACTGAACACTTTTATAGATTTTTTTTAAAAAAACAGATGTTTGGAGAGAGAGAGAGAGAGGCAGATGCAATTTCTTTTTAGTAAATCTAGATGCCACAGCTTGTTTTTTTTTTAATTTGTTGATAAGGGTATGCTTTGTCAATGTTACAGTTATGTTGAGTTCTATTTTGTGCTAAAGATAGTCTTTATTTGAATTTTTTTGTTACTGAGAGTGGACACATTTGTAAAGAGACTGTTTTTTTGTTTCCTTTAATTTGTAAAGTGAATGCTGTTCATTAGTGTCGGTTAAGGCATCAATTTTGGAAGAAAATGATGTTTGCCATGTCTTAAGTGCGGTAAGATATAAAACTCCAATCCATTCTCCCTCCCTATAACTATTGGTTGCTGTGTGGTATTCTGTGCTGGCTCAGAATGGGTTATCCCAGGAGTAGTGTGGGTTGGCCCAACTGAAGGAGGGTGGATTCGGGCTGGGGGGAGGATGGTTTTGAGATTTAGGCAACTGGGCAGGAAAAAGGCCTGGGAAATGTCCTCGGCCAAAGGCTAAGTGTGTACAACAAGGGGTTCCTGGTAAGGCATGAAGAGTCCGTCTTAATCAACCTTATCCTGTAACACAGTTCAATTGGGACCGTCCAACTCAACTGGATCAGAGAAGAAAATTGAATGATTTAAAGCAAGTCTGCGCAGATCTATTCTCCTCGACCGCCTCAAATTTCAGTCGGGCCGAGCTCTTCATTTTGGGTAAAGTTATAGTCTCAAGGTGGAATTTATCAGCTTTCAAGAAGGCTGAGGAAATGAAAACTCCCCCCAATACAGGGCACTTCTCTGACCCAACGGAGGTTTCCGTCGACATCCACGGAGCAGGCCAACATGTTCCTCTCCTCCTTCCAAAATGCACAGGCATGAACAAGGGGAAATGCCCTGTGCAATCTGACCTTCATCTCAGAATGGGGGAAGAGCTGTCCCTGTCATCCAGATAAAATGGCAGCATGAGAACCAGGCATGGGACCCATTCACAGTGCTCACTTCTGAGGCAAAAGAGAGCCATGAGAAAGCACCGTGGGTTGAAGTGCAGATGGAAATTCCTCCCAGCCCTTGTCCCTTTTTTCCCGGCACATAGTCCTTGGCCCTCCAAATTCTGCCTTTGAGTTGTTGCAAACAAATTTGTCTGAAATTGGTGCCTGTGCTGCCTAGTTCCTAGTTAATGACAAGACAACTGACTGGGTACTGTCAGAGAGTTTTATTTACCAAAGAGTCTCAATCCATCCACCAGTCATTGAAGAAGCTTTATCTCCACTTTATCGTGTTTGTTTTTGGACCTTACTGGACCAGCTTCACCTTGTGGTTCCTCTAGTTCCAGGTGCACCTTTTTGTACAGTATGCCTTGCTGCTGGTTTCTTATGGTTCATTATTGCAACCATGAAAGAATCTTTTCACTGTCCATGCAATCACCATCTCTCTCACTCACACACTCACTCACTCACTCACACACCAAAATGTATTTTGAAACTATGAAATTACTGACTGCTGTGTGTGTTTTTGGAGCTTTTCTTGAAGTGTGGGGCAATTGTAACCTGGCCCTGGCTCCTTGCTATTGAAAACCAGGGAGGGAACAGTCTCTGTAATACCCGCTATCAAATCCTTACTCTCAATCCTATAAATTGCAGATCCTACTCTACTTTAGAAGCAATATATCTGTGGTGAGTTCTGTGTATGACCAGTTATTGATCTCTGAGCACATAAATCGAGACTGACACTTCGGTGCAGTCCTTGTAGAGGAGGAGGGGGTGCCTGTTATTGGTCAGCAACAAGCAAAAATCCCGCGTCCCTCTTTTGGAAGGAGTCAGGAGCTCCCTCAGCAATTTACTGTCCTTTCCCTCAGCCAATACCATGAAAAGAAACCAAAGGTGCTTTGCCAGTTGTCTCACTCAGCTGCTATTTGTGGGAGCTTGCTGTGCACAAAAATGGCTGCCATGTTAAAATTGTACTCACTGATCAGCAGTGTGCCATTTCATTGAGTTTCTAGAGCTGCATCCACCTTAGGAAGGCAGTCGTTGTCTTACGAAAATGTTTTTTGTTAGCTGATAATTTTTGCTTCAGTGGAAGATACTCGAAGATTCCAGGACTATTTTCACTTTGGTTTTCCCCATTCTTGACCACACGACCAAAGCAATGTTGTTTTTTTTTAAATTTAGGGAACAGTCATTGTTAGGAACAGCTACAGCTGACCAACCCATCTACAGCCCATTCCCCCTCACCCTGACAAACCCAAGACTCATGGCACTTTTCCTTCTTTCATCAAATCCACAGCCTTTTAAAACTGGTTTAACCACATACCATCTCCTGATTTAGGCCATATTTCCTCTGTTCCCTCAGCCTCGGTGGTGTCCTGCATGATTGTCTTTGACTTAGATTTTCTTATTTAAGTGCTGTTATTGACTACAAACAGAGGATCAGATTCCTCAACACCCCTCTCCAAATTCGTGGCTGTTCACGATCTCTGTTCTATTTCCAAATTACAGCATGCTGCACACGTCACACGGGACAGGGACTGATCGAGATAAAGACAAGGACAAATTATAGATCTTTATATTACTAACCTAATTCTTCAAAATTGACTTGGTTCCGATTATTTCATTCAATTATCTCAACTTTTCACTGAACTCAAACCTCCATCTTTTATAAATCAGATAATGTCGCAAGTCCTTGGCTGTTTTGGGCCTACAACAGGCCATTACAGGCTCCCAAATCTGGTGCTTTCATGAAATTGTTTCTTGATTTCACATTTCTCTAATTCTACTAGGAATTTCATAGTTTCAAAAGATTATCTGCTGCTGTTAAACCATACGAGAGACCGTAGTGTAGAGTCTGAATTTGACTCCTCGCAACTGTCTCCACCCGATGACCACAGTGCAAATGTAACTGCTTCTTGCTTCCATGGTGTTAAGTTCCCCTCTCCGCCACGCTCAAATGCATGCTTTAACAAGGTGACAGATACAAACTGCAGTAAAAATCAGCAAAGTAACAATTTGGTGGAAGTTTATTACCATTATCAGGTTCTAATGATCTTGTTGTACCTATGTGCTGCCAAATTGTTAGTAAATAGTGAGGGGACATTGAAATCGGGACTGGAGGATTCAACTGAGAAAACTGGGCCTGGCAAGGCCTTCCCTATCCAGAAGCCAGATTGGTTTAGGAGTTATGTCTCACACAAATGATGACACTGGCACAGTTTGATCAGAGTGAATGCCCTCTACCCTGTTCACAAGGAGTGAATGTTGACCTCAGAAGGTGTCCCAAAGAAGGTTAACTTCTTGTTGAGGTATTCAGGTCCTCAAGAAGCCAAGGTGACAACTTGAATTCAGGATGCCACATTCTCAATTTCCTTTAAACCTGGGACCTTAATGTTGATTTTCCTGGCCCTCCTCACTTGTGCCCTTCCCAAAAAGTGGGCAGGGAATGTGCTTATAAGCCCTCATTCTCAAGAGCCAGAAGCTAACAAGTACATAAGACACACCTAAGAGTAAGTTTCTCAAGTTTTGCTCTGAAGTCTACCCTTCATCTGTTAGTCTCCTTTTCATCTGGCTAGGACCCTGCTGTGTGTTGGGATCACGCCCCACTGCTACTTAGTGGCAAAACCCAGCCGGACTCACTCCTTTCTGAAAGTGAATGTTCAGTGAGACACATCTAGTTTCCATTGGCTTTCTCCACAGTTACTACTTAAGCCAATTTTGTCGATGGTGCACACTTGTTTCAATTACGATTCATCACAAAATAGTGGGAAGGAGTGTGGGGAGGGTGGGGCAGAAGGAGTGATTAATGCCAACAGTGCCAAGATTAATGCCAAGAGGAGTGCTGATGAGGGTGGGAGGGAGAGGAGCGTGGGAGAGTGAGTGAGTAAGTGTGAGGAATGAGTGTGAGTAAAGGTGAGGAATGAGTGTGAGTAAATGTGAGGAATGAGTGAGTAAAGGTGAGGAGAGTGATTGGAGGATATGGGTGTGTGAAGACAGTGAGCAGGGAGTATAGTGTATAATTAGTCAATTAAATCATGCTTATTGGAATCTTGTCATCAAAATCTGGTTTGCAGATAAATCGGACAAAATCCCTGAGGGCTGGGAATTTGAAATAAACATAGAAAATGGCTGGAAATGAAAGGCCAGAGACTATATTGAGTCTTGTCTTTCACCATTGAGTCTGTATTTTCACATATAAAGCACGTATTCTAAGGGCACAGAAACTGTTTGAACTTTAAAACAAATCTACTCTTGCCAAACATGATCACAGCAGGAGTAGTTTGAAAAGATTGTGAGTTTACACACACACACAAACACACACACACACATCCAGCATTTCCTTTTGAAAACATTCATGTGGAAGACATTGGAGGTTGTGCATAGTGAATTCACAAATTGATAGAAATAGCTCATTTTCCAATGAGACACAAACTCCGGTGTAACATTACCTTGGAAGCTACTGGTATCTGTGTGATGGTCACATCGCCTCCGAATGGAAGGCCTATTCTTACATTCTGCTTGTGGTAAAACAATGTCACAAAGTTATACTGCTACACTGGGTTGTGGTGGGGTGTGTGGGGGACAGGGAAGAGAGGGGAAGCAAATGTTATTCCATGAGGAACTTGTTAGAAATGTAAAGGATTCTCAGAATGATCGGCACATTCGGATAATGTGATGTACTGCCTTTGTTTTGAGAAAAAAACTGTATGGACTGAACAGAAATTCTATTAAATGGATTATTTTTTTGTCAACTTACAATGCTAACTTCAATGGTTGCAAAAAAGTATTTTTTTTATATAAGTTAGTGGCATTACAGGCTCCCACCCCAACTCTTCATTGCTTTAAGATTTTTAAGAAATTATTTCATGAGATATGGATTGTCACTGGCAAAACTTATTGCCCATCCCTAATGCACTGCAGCAACTCACTAAGACTCCTTAGACAGCACCTTCCAAACCAAAGACCACTTCCATCTGGAAGGACAAGGGCAAAGGTTTAATGGGAACACCACCCCCTGCAAGTTCCCCTCCAAGCCACTCACCATCCGGACTTGAAAATATATTGGTGTTTCTTCACTGTCGCTGGATCAAAATCCTGGAATTTGCTCCCTAAGGGTATTGTGGGTCTGCCCACACTCCAAGAATGCAGCTCACCACCACCTACTCAAGAGCCGAACCAGCAATGTTCACATCCCATGAACAACTAAAGAATAATTGCCCTCAGTAGTTCAGACTCCACTACATTGCTGTGGGTCTGGAGTCACATGTAGGCCAGACCAGATAAGGATGGCTGATTTCCCTTTCCTAAAGGGTATTAGTGAATCAGATGGTTTTGTGCAACAATTGATGATAGTTGTCATGGTCATCATTCCCCAGACTAGCATTCAATTCCAGATTGTATTAATTGAATTTAAATTCCATCAGCTACCGTGGTGGGATTTGAAATCATGACCCCAGAGCATTAACTTGGAGCTAAGTTCAGTGATGTTATCATCTCTCCTGCCGCTAAATGAGCTGATCTTAGCCAGGGCCTCACATAGCACCACACTGTTAGTCTTGGTGCCTTTTGAGAAAAGGTGGGGTGGGGACATAAGAATTAAACTTTGAATCTTTGTTTCTAGTTCCTGTCCAGTGAATCCTCACATACTGTCCACAGAATTGGTTACGATGCCTCATGTAGTCACATAGCTTGTTGGTACTGTCATCTTTCCTCCCCCCAGAATAATGGCCAATTGAACTAAGTACCTGAGAGCTGTCAGTGAATGAGGAGCTGTATCCCTGGAATAGCAGCACCTTGACGGCAGGAGTGATGAGGATCATGAGAGGACAGGGGAAGGGGAGTCATGTATAAGGAAAGCAGAACTCCCACGTCTTCAGCTGATGTGTTGCATTGCTTCCAATAAATCCTGACAGTAAAGAAGTGGATCCTCCTGATTTTCACAGCCACCTGCCTGCTGGCCCCTTTAACTGACCTTTACTGGAAGGGGGAAAGCTGAATTTGCATTTATGTAGTACCTTAGATTGCACAATCGGTAGCTTATAAGCAGGCCATTCAGCTCAACTGATCCATGCTGGTATTTATTCTGCACTTGAGCCTCCTGTCACCCCAGCCCAATCTAATAAATGCTAATGTACTGCCTGCAACTTGACGGTCATACCAATGCAGGCAGACGCTAACCACAATGCTCTGGAAGGAAGTAACCATGCTACAACATCGGGATTATTGTGCACTGGCTTTATTTTCTCTTAGGAGTATGGGCGGATTTCTATTTACATGTCAAAAGAGATCAAGTACACCAATACAGTACTTAAAATTGATTCTGTTTTTCATCAATGCTCCCATATCAGACATCCTTATGGACAGTGCTTTCACTTATTACTGAACATCTAACTGGTACACACTGAAAATCCAACATTTTTTTGCTTTTTTTTTTTAAAAATCTTTTCATGTGCTTACCTGGTGTTCCTGTGTCTCGCATTCCAATATGGGCAGGAATGAAGGAATCTTCCTGCAGCAATTTCAGATCATCAGATGGTTCCAACCGCAATAGAAAAGGAAATCCTCTTGCTGCCGGGGCAGTGGGACGGGGCACATTTGGATTCAAATAATAGATTCTTTCATCTTCCTTTCCATTCTTCTATTGAATATCCCGGCAGCCCTCACCTCAGCTTCCTGAAGTCCAACCATTCACACATCAAATGATGGGGAGACTCATGTCCTTGAAATGAGTTAAGGTCAAAAACAATCTGGACAGGATTGGAAATAAATATGGAACACACTGGATGTACCGAGCTGAAAGGATACATTCGTCTCTCAAAATATTCTAGAAATACAGAATATAGGAATAGGCAATTCAGCCCTGCAAGCCTATCCCACCACTCAATCTGATCATGGCTGATCATCCAACTCAGTCCCCTGTTAGAACATACAGCACAGAACAGGCCCTTCGGCCCACGATGTTGTGCCAAACATTTGTCCTAGCTTAAGCACCCATCCATGTACCTATCCAATTGCCGCTTAAAGGTCACCAAAGATTCTGACTCTACCACTCCCACAGGCAGCGCATTCCATGCCCCCACCACCCTGACATCTCCCCTATACCTTCCACCCTTCACCTTAAATTTATGTCCCCTTGTAACACTCTGTTGTACCCGGGGAAAAAGTACAACAGAGTGTTACAAGGGGACATAAATATAAGGTGAAGGGTGGAAGGTATAGGGAAGATGTCAGGGGTGGGTTCTTTCCCCAGAGAGTGGTGGGGGCATGGAATGCGCTGCCCGTGGGAGTGGTAAAGTCGGAATCATTGGCGACCTTTAAGCGGCATTTGGATAGGTACATGGATGGGTACTTAATCTAGGTTAGAAGTTCGGCACAACATCGTGGGCCAAAGGGCCTGTTCTGTGCTGTATTGTGCTATGTTCTATGTTCTATG
>NC_057752.1:2820682-2852783 GCF_004010195.1 Chiloscyllium plagiosum
CCCCCCGAAGAGTGCTAGCAAACCTACCTCCCAGGATATTGGTGCCCTTCTGGTTCAGGTGCAACCCGTCCTGTTTGTACAGGTCCCACCTTCCCCAGAATGCAGTCCAATTGTCCAAATACCTGAAGCCCTCCCTCCTACACCATCCTTGCAGCCACGTGTTCAACTGCACTCTCTCCCTATTCCTTGCCTCACTGTCACGTGGCACCGGCAACAACCCAGAGATGACGACTCTGTCTGTCCTAGCTTTTAGCTTCCAGCCTAACTCCCTGAGCTCTTGGATGACCTCCCCACCTCTCTTCCTACCTATGTCGTTGGTGCCAACGTGCACCACGACTTCTGGCTGCGCACCCTCCCCCTTAAGGATTCTGAAGACACGGTCCGAGACGTCTCGGACCCTGGCACCCGGGAGGCAATAAACCATCCGAGAGTCTCGCCCATGTCCACAACCGCCTGTCTGTCCCTCTAACTATACAGTCTCCTATAATAGCGCTCTCCTCCTCTCCCCCTTTCCCTTCTGAATCTCAGAGCCAGACCTCATGCCACAGACCCGGTCACTGCAGCTTACCCCTGCTACCCCAACAGTATCCAAAGCGGTATACTTATTGTTTAGGGGAACGACCACAGGGGATCCCTGCACTGCCTGCTTCCTCCCCTTCCCAGCTCTAACTGTTACCCAGCTACCTCTGTTCTCTGGCGTAGCTATGTCCCTGTAGCTTCTATCTATCACCCTCTCAGCCTCTCGAATAATCCTCAGTTCATCCAACTCCAGTTCCAGTTCCCTAACTCGTTCTGTGAGGAGCAGGATCTGACTGCATTTCCTGCAGATGAAGTCGGCAGGAGTATCGGTGGTCACCCCTACCTCGAACATCCTGCAGGAGGAACATTCCACTCCCTGCGCTGCCATTACTCTACACTTCGTCTCTGAAAACAAGAACACTGAGTAGCTTACCTGTGGACTTTAAAATTAGGTTAGAGGAGGAGGATGGGAGGGAGGCCCTACTATGTAGGGCCTGGGGTCTAGAACACACCCACTCAAATATCAGTCACTTACCTTCCAAACTAGCTCTGCGCTCCAACCTCACTTCCACCCAGCTCGCGCCGCTCTCTGCTGTGAGAAGACCATTGGCGTCGAGGTAAGGTCTTTATATATCAGTCACTTACCTTCCCGACCAGCTCTGCGCTCCAACCTCACTTCCGCCTAGCTCGCGCCGCTATCTGCTGTTCTTGCTTTCCTCCCATTAACCTTTGATCCCTTTCATTCTAAAACTTATATTTAACTCCTCATTTAAATCTGACAAAGTAACTGATTTCCAACATTTGCAGTCACCCCTCCCCAATTTTGTATGCTTTGAAGTGAAGATTTCACTTTATTTCTACAACATCCAGTATGAGATCTCAGCAGTCCACTGATGATAAGTAACTGGAAATTCCCCTTGATTCAAGTGTTCCTCCCTGATAGGTTTATTGTGATGAACTCTTCTATCCATCAGATACAAGCCATTCGACAAAAAGAAATGATATCCAGTCAGCCAAACACCTACTTACCTCCTGACTGGGCCCAGATGCACCTTTATCTTGATGGAGCAAGATTCCAGTCTGACTCAACAAACCATTTCAAATGCTCACTCGAGCCTGTATTGTATTAGGCAAAAGTAAATGTTGATTTCCAGAAACCATTAAAAAAGTGTTAGGACATGGGGTAAACCCTCCTGCTTAATTTAAACCAGCAACTTAGAAAAGATTTATCCCGTGTAGTAATCTCTGAAAATTCGAGAGGCCAAGAACTATTCAAAGTAAAAGTTAACAACTTTATTTCTTAAAGTCTAACCTAGAATAATTAACTAACAACTATTACAACTCCTTCCTCTAACCTATTGTTTACTTTCCCTTCTATAATACTGGTCCGATAAAACCCCCAAGTAAGATTTACCAAAAATTCAAATTCCAAAACCTGGCAGCTGTCGAATCTTCACTTTGTATCTTCCTCTGTACATTTTCTTCTCAGGATTTCTCTTTCACTAGTCATTGATAGATAAATGTACCTTTAAGAGAGCTAATTTTCCAGGCAGTCTGCAGATGTTGGTGGCTTGGCAGTTGTCCCTCAAGTGTTCAATCTTCCCCAGTCTTATGCCCCCAAAGCATTGGATTGTGTCATTGGCTTTTAATGTTGTCAATATTCTAAATTCAAACAGGATTGGAGTTTGGTATTTTTTGGGGTATAATTTAAACTGATTGGCTGAATTCAAATTTCTTTTTGTATCCAGGCAACCAGCTACTCTAGCTGTTGGACCAAATGTTACAATGTAACTTCTCCAGCACTCTGTGTGCCTCTCTAAGTCCTTCAATCTCTTCAAGGTATAGTACACTTCTACACCTTCATAACACCTCCTCCCTTAAGAAAAACTAAACCATCATAATGAAAAGATGGCTTCATTTTTCTTTCTATTCTTTAAACACATCACCCTAGCATACCGATAACTTTAATCTAAGTTCACCTTAACGTCTTCCTATATACCTATATATATAAAACCAATTAAATAAATATAAATCTCATCTAAACTTTATCAGTTAAATCCATGATAATGCATCTGCGATTACGTTCTTACAATCCACAACATGTACAATTTTTAATTTAAAAGTCTGTAACATAAGACTCCAATGAAATAATCTCATTTACTTGTCTTTAAAGAGAATGCTTTAAAGAATGTATTAGATTAGATTACTTACAGTGTGGAAACAGGCCCTTCGGCCCAACAAGTCCACACCGACCCGCCGAAGCGTATACCACCCAGACCCATACTCCTACATTTACCCCTTCACCTAACACTACGGGCAATTTAGCATGGCCAATTCACCTAACCTGCACATTTTTGGATTGTGGGAGGAAACCGGAGCACCTGGAGGAAACCCATGCAGACACGGGGAGAATGTGCAAACTCCACACAGAGAGTCGCCTGAGGCGGGAGTTGAACCCGGGTCTTTGGCGCTGAGAGGCAGCAGTGCTAACCACTGTGCCACCGTGCCGCCCATAAATGTAAGCAGATTGTGATCTGTGTACACAACCTTCTCCGACAATTGTTCGTGACATAGACATTAAAGTGTTGTAAGGCCAGTACCAAACTCAATAGTTATTTTTCGATCGTGGAGTATTTCCTCTGGTGGATGTTGAGCTTCTTCGAAAACCACCTGGCAGTTCAATCCCATCCTCATCCTCCTGTATGAGTGCAGCTCCAACCCCTATGTCACTAGCATTGATGGTGATGTTAAAAGATTTTGAAAAGGTTGGTGTAGCTAAAACTGGTTTGGTGGTTAATATGGCTTTCAAATGGTCAAATGCCTCCTGTCCACCGGAACTTTGTGTTCTTCTTCAGCAAATCAGTTAACAGTACCACTACACTGCTGAAGGTTGGAACAAACGTTTGATAGAATCCGCTGAGTCTGAAGAATCAAAGCACCTCTTTCTTTAAGGTTGGTTGTGGAAATTCCTCGATGGCCTATGTCTTTGTGTTCCATGGGGTCAACCTTCCACGACCGATGTTATGTCCCAAGAATGTCACCTCTGCTTTCGCGAATTCAGTTTTATTTAAGTTTATCACTAGTTTTGCTTCTCGTAGTCATTCAAAGAGCTCTGCCAACTGTACCATGTGATCTTTCCAGGAATTACCAAAGATCACTTCATCATCCAAACAGACTGCACAGTTTGTTAACCCAGCCACAACTCTGTTCATAATTCTTTGGAATGTGGCGGGTGTGTCCTTCATTCCAAAGGGCATCACTTTAAACTGATATAGCTCATTTTGGGTCACAAACGCAGAAATTTCTTTCGCCATCTCTCGTAAAGATACATGCCAGTAACCATGCATTAAGTCCAACTTGGTGATGTAACTGGCTTGTCTGACTTTCTCAATACAGTCCTCCAATCTTGGAATTGGATATGAGTCCGATTTTGTAATGGTATTAACCTTCCGATAATCCACGCATAATCATTGAGTACTGTCTGGTTTGGGAACTAAGGCGATCGGCGAACTCCACTCGCTCTGGCTTGGTTCGATGATATCCTTGTTGAGCATGGCCTCCACCTCCTTCTGGACCTGTCTGGCTTTGAAAGGATTAAGCTGATTGGGGTGTTGTTTTATTGAAGCAGTATTTCCTATGTCTACTTCATGTACAATAGTATTAGTCCTCCCCATCTAATTTTTACATATGTCCTGCTACTGCAATAACAAATCTTTCAACTGTGATCTATGCTCATGAGACAGATAGTTTACTAACCTATCCCACTCTTCAAGGAATTCTTCATTTTTAAATCTATTTTGAGGCACATCAAAATCCACATCATCTGGATTTGATTCCTCGTTCTGTGGGGCAGTATCTCAGACCGGTTTCTCCTGTTCTTTCTCTCTTGTATAATACACATTCAACATGTTCACATGAAATACCTGATACCATTTTTTTCTCTATCTGACATCTTTACTAGATAGTTCACCTGACTCAATTTTTTCTCAATTTGGTAGGGACCACTAAACTTGGCTTTGAAGGGATCTCCTATCACTGGTAACAGTATTAACACCTCATCCCCTCGGGAAAATGTCTGAGTCACAGAGCTTTTATCTGCCACCTGTTTTATTCTATACTGTGCCCTCTTTAGGTGCTATTTGGCTAACTCACCTACTCTATTTAATCTTTCCCTCACCTCCAATACATAATCTAAGTGTGAGATCTCTGACTTTGGTCCTGACAATTTTTCTTTAATTAATTTCAAAGCACCTCTCACTTCATTCCCTAATATTAACTCAAAGTGAGTGAACTGAGTAGATTCATTTGGGTCATCTCTATTGGCAAACTATACGAATGGGATACTTTTATCCCAATCATTTGGGTAATCCTGACAGTGTGCTCTCAAAGTGGTCTTCAAGGTCTGATGTCACCTTTCTAAAGTTCCCTGGGATTCAGGATGATACACACTGGATTTAAAGTGCTGTATACCTAAGCTATCCATAACCTCCTTAAACAGCTTAGCAGCAAAAATTGACCCTTGGTCTGACTGAATCTTTCTGGATAGCCCATACCGTGTGAAGAAAGCTACTAACTCCTCTCTTACCCTTTTTGCCTTGATACTCCACAATGGAATTGCCTCCAGAAATCTGGTAGACACATCCATTAGGGTTAACAAGTACTGGTTCCCATTTTAAGTTTTTGGGAGGGGACCTATGCAATCAATTACAACCCGCATGAAAGGTTCTTCAAATGTGGGAATTGGCAACAAAGGGGCTGGTTTTATTACCGCCTGTGGCTTACCTACCATTTGGCATGTATGACACGTACGGCAAAAGTTAACCACATCCAGCCCAATACAAATGTTTTCGTACCTTACTCTGTGTCTTTCGTACCCCGATGTGACCTCATACAGGTAGTTCATGTGCTACCGGCAACACAATCTGGTGCACTACGGCCCATTTCTCCTCTGCACTAACCTGCCGTGGTCTCCATTTTTGTATTAGGATTCTTTCAGATAACCCTCCAGAATATTCTCTGCCTCCTTTTCAGAGTACGCATTCACATATATGTTTTATCATCTTGTCTTGCTGTTGCAAGTCCCTTAGCCTTTCAGGACTAAACACTTCTGTCTGACCCTCTGCCTGTTCAGGTTTTTCCTGTACCATTATGTCAAACAGGGTATCTGCTAAGTGAACCTCACCTCCTTCATCTTTCTCTTTACTTTTCACTTTGTGCTGTGACTTATGATAGTGGAATCCGGTTACCACACAGTCTGGGAGAATACCAGGATATTTCTGTTTTAACTCCTCAGTTTCTTGGTCTTCCTTGGGTTTCTCCACAAGGGGTGTCACTCCCACCTTGGATCCTCCCAAATCATTCCCAAGAACAAATTGAATTCCTGGAACTGACACTCTGCCAATCACTCCCACTGTAACTTCTCCAGTCTTGAGTTGGCACCCAAACCTGATCTTGCATAGGGGAACGCTAAACTTCTGTCCATCTATCCCACAAATTACCACACTCTCGGGTAACAGATCAGAAAGAGTGCATATTCACTCATTCTTTACTATCAATGACTGGTTAGATCCTGTATCTCTCAAAATTATAGCTTCTTGTCCTTATCCCCCTGTTCTTTCTGAGTACACTTTACCCACAGAGGTGAATTCTTTGTAGAGGTCAGGTACTAACTCTGTACCCAGCCCTTGCCTAGTGTGTGCACTCTCCTGCAGCTCCTCGGCTCTTCTTGGGGTGTCCTTTACTACCTTCACTCATGCCACTGCCTTAGCTTCCTTTACCACATCTTTTCCCACAGTGCCTTTCTTTAACGACCAGCACTGTGTCTTTACATGTCCAACTTTACCACAGTGGAAGCACGTGAGGTCTTTCACCCCCTTTACACCATCTTAGGCTTCTTTTTTTATCCTGTGGTAAATTCTTACCAGTGCTCTCTACTCTTGGTTTCGTAGTGTAAGATCTCCCCTTCTCCCAACTTCTATCCCTCACATGATGAAATTCTGGCAGGAAGCTTGTCTTATGCACCAACATGTACTCATCTGCGAATTCTGCTGCCTTTCTCACTTCCTGAACTTTCTGTTCCTCCACGTGAATTCTTACCATCTCTGGCAGTGAGTTTTTAAACTCCTCCAGCAGAATAATCTCTCTTAGAGCCTCATAGGTCTTATCTATTTTCAAAGCATTCACCCATTTATCAAAATGACTGTTTAATTCTTTTGAACTCAACATAAGTCTGACCTGGTTCCTTCAGTGTTTCTGAACCGCTGTCTCTATGCTTCTGGTACCAATTCATAAGCATTTAAAAATAGCGTGTTTAACCTCTTCGTAATTTCTTGACACCTCATCTGACAGTGCGGCAAATACCTCACTAGCTCTGCCTACCAGTTTAGTCTGAACTAGCATTACCCATAAATTCTTGGACCACTCCATCTACCCAGCCAATTTTTCAAATGAAATAAAGAAGGCTTCAACATCTTTCTCAATAAAATGTGGCAGAGTTTTGACATATTTGTATATATCACTATCCTGTCTTTTCATTTCCATCCTGTTAATTTGACTTTGTCGACTAAGACGAAACTTCTCAATTTCAAATTCTCTCCTTTTGCCTCTCCCTTTCTTCTCTATCTCTTTGCTCAGCTAAGAACCTCTGTCTTTTTTTTAATCTCTCTCTCTGTTTCTCTTTATCTTCTGACTCCATTGTAATTTAAGTTTTTCTACCTTTACTGCACTTGTCTGTTTCTCTGATACACATAAGTGTTTGAGTATTTCCTTTACAATTTCAGCTTTACTTTTGTCCTTGGTTAAACCCAAACCTAATTTCTTTGCCAATTTTAAAAGTATGGCCTTTTTCTTTCCTTCTAAATTTTCTTGGCAAATTTGAGAATCATCTTCAAATCCCAGAACCTCCTTTAGGAATTTTAAGAACCATTTTTCTCACTTCTAATTTAATCAACCACAAATCACTGAAAGTAAACAAATTGTCTCACCTACGTTTTATTTAAAGATCTAGGACATTAACCTGCAACCTACTGGGCTTTTTCGTACCCCAAATCTATTCAAATCTGTCTAAACCTGTTGAAATCACAAATCCAAAACTCAAACTGTTCAAATCGCAGACAAAAGCCCCCCAAACTATTCAAATCCCAGCGATGAATCCCCAAACTGTATGACATGGGGTAAACCCTCCTGCTTAATTTAAACCAGCAACACAGAAAAGATTTATCCTGTACAGTACTCTGTGAAAATTCGAGAGGCCAAGAACTATTTAAAGTAAAAATTATCAACTTTATTTCTGAACGTATAACAATAATTAACTAACAACAATTTACAACTCCTTCCTCTAAACTATCATTTACTTTCCCTTCTATAATACTAATGCGATAAAACCCCCAAGTAAAATTTACCAAAAATTCAAATTTCAAAACCCGGCAGCTGTCAAATCTTCGCTTTGTATCTTCCTCTGTAGATTTTCTTCTTCTTAGGATTTCTCTTTCACTAGTCATTGATATAAAAATGTACCTTTAGGAGAGCTAATTTTCCAGGCAGTCTGCAGATGTTGGTGGCTTGGTAGTTCTCCCTCAACTGTTCAATTTTCCCTGGTCTTATATCCCCAAAGCATTGATCGTATCATTGACTTTTAATATTGTCAGTATACTAAATTCAAACAGGTTTGGAGTTTGTTATTTTTGGGGTATAATTTAAACTGATTGGCCGAATTCAAATTTGTTTTTGTATCCAGACAACCAGCTACTCTAGCTGCTGGACCAAATGTTACAATGTAACTTCTCCAGCACTGTGTGCCTAAGTCCTTCACTCTCAAAGGTACAGTACACTTCTATACCTTCACATAAAAAGGCAATAAGCTGAGACTGAAGGCCCCAACCTGTGGCATTGTAAGTGTTCAGGTAGGCTTCCACAGATTATTTCGCATCTATTCACCACCTAATAGGCCTGGTGTTCCAGGAGATCATTAAGTATATTTAAATCTACGATAGACAGATCTTTAATCAGGAAGGAAATCAAGGGGTCTAAGGAAAAGGAAGGCAATTGGAGTTGAGGATAGTCAGATCAGCTGTGATCTTATTGAATGGTGGAGCAGACTTGATGGGATGAATTGTGCAGTTTTGGTCTCCAAATTTGAGGAAGGATATTCTAGCTATTGAGGGAGTGCAGCATGGGTTCACGAGGTCAATTCCCAGAATGGCGGGCCTATCATATGTTGAAAGATTGGAGCGACTGGGCTTGTATACACATGAGTTTAGAAGGATGAGAGGGGATCTGATTGAGACATATAAGATTATTAATGGATTGGACACTCTGGAGGCAGGAAGCACGTTTCCGCTGATGGGTGAGTCCAGAACCAGAGGACACAGTTTAAAAATAAGGGGTAGACCATTTAGAACAGAGTTGAGAAACTTCTTCACTCAGAGAGTGGTGGGTGTATGGAATGCTCTGCCCCAGAAGGCAGTGGAGGCCAAGTCTCTTTCAAGAAAGAGATGGATAGAGCTCTGAGAGATAGTGGAACGAAGGGTTATGGGGATAAGGCAGGAACAGGCTACTGATTGTGGATGATCAGCCATGATCATAATGAATGTGGTGCTGGCTCGAATGGCCTACTTCTGCACCTATTGTCTATTGAATAATCTACTTCTGTTTGTACGGTTTATGCAGATTCTGCATCACGGAGTGGGAGGTGAAATTTATGGACTTACAGCTGAAAATGATTGCTAGTTACAAAAACATTGATATTAGGGCAAGGCCTGTTTGCTTTTGTCCAAATTAAAATTATATAACTCACCTTTGTGCCACATATTTTTTCCATATTTTGGCCACCAGCTCAGGCCAGATAAAGCAACCGGTCGGACAGAACAAGGGTAGAAATCAGTGTGTGTTGTGTCTGTTTTTCCAGTTTTAAATGGGTGCATTTAACACTGGAAGTACTATGTCTAGTGTCGTGGGTGTGGCGCTGGAAAAGCACAGCAGGTCAGGCAGCATCTGAGGAGCAGGAGAATCAATGTTTCGGGGATAAGCCCTTCATCAGGAATGATTTATGCCTGAAACGTCGATTTTCCTGCTCCTCGGATGCTACCTGACCTGCTGTGCTTTTCCAGCACCATACCCTCTCGTCTGATCTTCAGCATCTGCAGTCCTCACTGTCTCTATACTGTGTCTAGTGGCCAATTTGTGGGACAGTCTACATCTGAGTTACACAGACCTTCTCTCCACTGATTTGGGCCCAATTTTCAGGCATCTAGAGTGGCCACCAAAAACAGGAATTGGCTTTCTATCTGTTAAGCAGGGGCCGATCATTCACTGAGAGATGTCTCTGCTCAGAACTCTTCAGCTGCTGTCAGCTAAAGGCAATTTTTCAGAAAATAAATATGGTTCTTGGAACTCTCAAAAGTGTTTTAATTCCAGCTTGACAATTTCTACATTAAAACTAATGCAGTTCCCATCTCAGTTCATCTCCTTCGGGACCATCTCCGGTTATCAGATGACAACCTTGAATATTTATGAGATGAAAAGTCTTTTCGAATTCCACACAATTTATTAGGACAAATGGTATTGGGGTCTTCAGCTTGACATCATCTAGAAAGCCTGCTAGAATTTATACCCCTGCGTGAGCAAGGTAACAATTGGGTTGAAGCAGTAATCCAGTGCTGGAGTTGTGAAAGGTTTTGTTTCTGGGGCCCTCATTCCATTTTATCAAAGTTCCAGACCCCAGTAATGCAGCACAAACATTTTTGTGTGTGTGTGTGTGTATATATTTATAAAATGAAACACTCCTATGTTTGTTACTTCTATTTTACTTCATGCTGGTGCTGAATACCATTTGTCAAGTAGCAGAGATATCTTTTACAGAAACGAGTAAAAAGTGGGAGAGGATTGAAATGATTAAATATCCAATGCAAAGATCATGAGACTGGGGAAATGGCTAACCAAAAAAAAAGGGACGTGAGAAACCAAAGCACGTGAAAATTAATTAAAAGTGTGAACCAAAAGCTAAAAATAATTTTCAGAGTTTGGTGGTTAATCAAGTACATTCCTGAAAATAAGTGCTGTCCCTTTACAGGCGAGGCCGTGAAATTTCAATCATTGATGATTTCCCATTGAGTGTGTCATCCAACTTTGCTGTGTTCTTGCTAGGTTTTGTACTGGGAGTTTCATGTCTCATTTTCTCATGGAATGTATTATTGAAACATCTTTTTGCTGATGTGCACTATTTGACTACTCTGACCCTGACCCAGCATGAAAAGATAATGAAGTGGCAACTTTCTGATAGTGAAAGCTGGGTTCTTGAATATATTCAAGGCCATTTTCAGTGATTTTAAAATGAAGTTACTTATCCTGGACATTCTTGGGAAAGTGTCTAACATTTGGTGATTTAACACATTGTCCGCTGCATTAGTGAAACTGCACCAGGTTACCACTCTTAACCACACCAAGGAAGACTAGAAAGAAGACTAAATGTATGAATAGTTACATTATCAGGCTGGTTCCTGAATGATGATGCAAATACATTTCAGTAGAAACTTTAAGCCTAACCTAAATAGGACACATTTAAGCACATTTTGGCTGCAATTTCCTGATTCTATCCAAAGCAGAAACTGTGTCCCAAGCACACGTTTTAAATCACAGAGACAACCTGTCTCTGTACAACTGCATGAAAGATCTGTCAGCACTCGGTATGTGCAACAAGCACCACCTTGATACTTTGCCTAAGGCAGGTCTAGAACAGGTTCCTTAAGATCATGGTTCACTTATGTTCTGGATGATCTTGGAGGCACTTGACAAATTCAGAGACTGGTTTGCGTTCATAACAGATTTGGTACACGGCAGTGAACAAAGGGAATCTAGAAAGAAACAGAAAGATTTCACACAGTCAATGTGTAGATGGTAATAAAGTGGTTATGCTACTGGAATAGTAATTTCAACTAATCTGGACACGGAGTTCAAATCCCACTGTGATGGTTGGAAGATAGTCAACAGATAAAGCAGGAATTTAAAAGCTGTCTTCTATAATGGTAAGTAGACAAGCAGGTAACCATGGAAAAACTATCTGATCACCTTTAGGGAAGGAAATCTGCCACCCTTAGCCAGTCTGGCCTACTGTCACTATCAATTACTCTCAGAGCCAGCCCAGCAAGCCATTTGTAAAATGATTCCAGCACAAATTGAGGCTATTTGGCCCTTCACCTTTTCAGCAAGAGCATCTCAGCTAGTCCCACTTCCTGATCAGCCTGATCCAATTTCCTTTTGAAGCCCATAATGGAATCTGCCATCACCTGCATCAGGCAGTGCATGCCAGATCCCAACCACCTGGTGTGCATAAAAACTTTCCCACATCCTACTTGGTTTGTTTGCTAATTACATGAAATTAGGGTCCTCTGCTTCTCAATCCCTCTACAAACAGGAACAGTTTCTAATCTGTCTATGCCACTCTGTCTAGACCCCTCATGATGTTGTGATTTTATTCAATATGGCAGTTCCCTACCACCTTGTCCTTTATTTCTTATTCAGTCAGGGGACATGGGTGTCACTGGCTGGGCCCAGCATTTATTGCCCATCCCTAGTTGCCCCTTGAGAGGGTGGGGGGCGAGCTGTCTTCTTGAACCACTGTAAGTAGACCCACAATGGCATTGGGGAGGGAATTCCAGGATATTGACCCAGTGACAGTGAAGGATGGTGATATATTTCCAAGTCAGGATGGTGAGTGTCTTGAAGTTGGTGGGGCTCCAATGTATCTGCTGTGTGTATCCTTCTGAATGAACTATAGTTTGGAAGATGCTGTCGAATGAGCCTGGTAGAGTTGCTGCAGTGCATCTTATAGATGGTACACTCTGCTGCGTCGGTGGTGGATGTGGTGCCAATCAAGTGGGGGCTGCTTTGTCCTGGATGGTGTCAAGCTTCTTGAGTGTTGTTGGAGCTGCCCCCATCCAGGCAAGTGGGGAGTATTCCATCGCACTCCTGACTTGAGCCTTCTAGATGGCGGACAGGCTTTGGCTCCTTGATGTCAAGGGCTGTCCCTCTCCCCTCCCCTCTGGAATTCAGCTCTTTTGTCCATGTTTGAACCAAGGCTGTAATGAGGTCAGGAGCTGAGTGACCCTGGTGGAACCCAAACTGGGTGTCACTGAGCAGGTTATTGCTGAGCAGGTGCTGCTTAATAGAACAGTGGATGACACCTTCCATCACTTTACTGATGATCGAGAGTAGACTGATGGGGCAGTAACTAGTCAGGTTGGGCTTGTTCTACTTTTTCTGTACAGGACGTACCTGGGGCAAATTGCCACATTGTTGGGTGTTGTCAGTGTTGCAGCTAACCTGAAGGGCAATTAAGGATGGCCATCCAAATGTGTCCATATTCCATGAACATCATCGTTGGCACTCCAAAGGCAGTTCCCAGTTAGGGCAAAAGAAAAACATGGCCTTCACGGTCACTGCCAGTGAGTCCTGGGTCAATTTGTTGCTCTGTTTATTGCAGCTCAGTGGGTCACACTCTTGCTTCTGTTATTCCTGTCAAACATTCATTTTTAAATCATTGGCTGGAGACAAACAATAGACTTTTTAAAAAAAGGCAGTCTTTTAGGTGGCACAGTGGCTCAGCAGTTAGCACTGCTGCCTCACAGCACTAGGGACCCGGGTTCGATCTCCACCTTGGGCAACTGTCTGTATGGAGTTTGCACGTTCTCCCTTGGTTTCCTCCAGGTGCTCCGGTTTCCTCCCACAATCCAAAGACATGCAGGTTTGGTGAATTGGCCTTGCTAAATTGCCCCACAGTGTTCAGGGATGTGTAGGTTAGGTGCATTAGTCAGGGGTAAACATAGGGGAATGGATCTGGGTGGGAAAGTCTTCAAAGGATCGGTGTGGACTTTTGGGCCAAATGGCCTGTTTCCATACTGTGGGGAGTCTATGATTGAGAGATATTCAACCATGGAATAATGAACAATTCAGAAAGTAATTGTTTGGACAAAAGGTTTTGATCTTCTGAAGATCACTGTGCAGACCTGAGAGAATCAAAGCTACCTTTTTAGTATAGAATGGATTATTCAACTTTTGATGTCAGATTGAGAAATATCATGTGACCAACTACTTCGATGAAGGGTCACTGGACCTGAAACATTAACTCTGTTTTCTGCCCACAGATGCGGCCAGACTTGCTGGTGTTTTGCAAAGGACATTTTTTGCAGACAACACCAGCTGTGTAAAGGAAACTGCTGATCTCCATGTGTCCGTCTCTCTCTCTTTACCCCCCATCTATGATGGCACTCCATCGTCTGAGTCCTTTTACCTGGGTCAGATTTAGCTTAATAAAACAAACTCTTTACTTGCTAATGTCAAGGGAACATAGCTAATGTTTTACAAACAGCACGTAAACACACTGATACATCTGATTTAAATTCAAAACCTTGCTACAATCAAACAAAGAACGTGAAAAGACAGGGGCCTTTCCACTGGGGCCCACCTGATTGTAAAATCAGGATGTCATGAGTTCAAATCTTACTCCAGAGGCACAATCTAGTCTGTACCACCCCAATGCATTGCTGTGGGAGTGCTGCATTGCCGAAGGCGCCATATTGGGAATGAGACGTTACACCAACACCCCCATGTAGATGCAAAAGATATCACAGCAGAGGTTTCAAAGCAGAGCGAGTGGGGGTGTCCTGGCCAATATTTATCTCACTGGGTCAATGGTGGTAGCCATGAGACAGAGATTAAACAGCACTGAGTTGGGGAAACCGAGGAGAATGTTTCGACGCATTGAGTTGATGGGAAATGGCAACAGCAGAGATTCCCAAGTAACTTTAAACAGGGATTGGGGTAAACACTCAAAGAGGAAAAGAAAACTTGCCAATGTTTTGGGGAAAGAGAAAGGGAGTTGCAGAGCTCTGATAATGAGTCAGCATGGGGGGGTGGGGGGCATGTGTTAAATGGCCTCTTTCTGTGCTCTGCTGCAGCAGACAGCTGCACCATCTTGTTCACATTATCAAAGCATGAGCTGCCCATGGCTGAATAAAAGAGGCCGTTACCCCAGGTAGGTGCATGATGGGAGAGTGGGGAGCTCGGGTGTATGGAGTACTTACTTATTGACTAGGTTTTGGACCTTTAGAGTGTGATTGATTTCAATCGCTGTCTGTGGTCCCTGTAGCTTCTGCCCATTCAGCATCTCTTCTTCCAGCTGTTTAATAGACTGAGGAAGGATAGAACAGTCTGTCATGAGTTTAGCTGCCAGACTAACAAGTTACTTCAGCTCAGATGGTGGTCTTACCTTGAGTGGAATGAGCACCAATGGTGTATCGGAATCAGCAATAGAATGGGACTAGTTCAGTTTGGGAAACCTGGTCCGAATGGATGAGTTGGGTCGAAAGGGTCTGTTTCCGTGCTATATGACTCTATGACACAATGGGCTCCAGTGCCCCTTAACTAGGGTGGGGGAGGTGCCATTGACCACCAGCTCCTGACCCCAGTGGTGTTCCCCTGTGACCTTTGCTGGAAATGGGTAATGCAGGGACAGGAAAACAGGTACTCAACCACACTGGGCCTGCTCACTCATTCCGTCAGATCATGCCTAATCTGTCCATTAATTCTATTTAGCAACTTTTTCTCCAGAACCCTGCTCACCCGCCTCCCATTCTTCAAGTGGGATGGGGTTAGATTTTGGATATGATGTGGGTAGCGTGCAGGAAGGTGGAGTTGAGGTCGATCGGCCAGGATCTACATGAATGGCAAACAGGCTAGAGGGGCTGAATGGTCTGCTCGCATTTCTTATTTTGAGCAACCGTTACTAGGAAACAACCAAATTGTTAGAAAAGCCCATCTGGTTCACTCATATCTTTTCGGAAAGGAAACTGCCATCCTTACCTGGTCTGGTTTACATATGACTCCCGAACCACAGCAATGTGGCTGATTCTTAACTGCCCTCTTCACTGGTAAAACAAGCCACTCAGATATCACCACCACCTTTAAGGGGCAATTACGGATAGGTAATAAATGCTGGCCTTGACACTGACGTCCACAGAGAAAACCAAACCACAGTGCCTAGCATCGATTACAGTGCAAAAGCAGGCCATTCGAACCGTCAAGCCAATGCCAGCAGTGTTAGGTGAAGGTTGTTAACGTGCCTCGTGTTTGAAGAAGGACCAATTGGCTGGGAGTCCAAACAAGGGTACTCGTAAAATTTGGTGTCTACAGGACAGAAGGGCATTCAGGTCATCCACCAGGTTGCTGATGGCAGGGTTGAAGCTCAGGGGTGGGAGTGGGGTCAAGCTGGTCATCATCCCCTTCCCCCTACCTTGCCTGTCTTTGCAAAGACCTCCGCGATTTTCCTGTTACGGCCTCCGTAGCAGGTGGCGATTAGGTCGGCCACGCCACAGCTCTCGAGGAAGATGGAGTCTGGCACCAGGCCCTCGCAGTGCAGCCTCACAAAGGCGATAATTTCCATCAGCCCCAGGCGGATGACTGCAGCCTTTGTGTTGTCACCGTAGCCCAGTCCGTCACAGAATCCGGCTCCCATGGCAACCACATTCTGAAAGAGAAAAGAAAGCGAGACGATAACAGGCTGTGCGTTAGCAAACATTCAGAGAAACAGGGCAGGCCGGAGGCCTCGATAACTCACAGGACTAATGAACTGACCAAGTCATCGAAAAGAAAGAAACTGCATTTGTATCAGGTCCTACAACACATGCCGAGGCATGGTTGCCAACACCACTTTGAAAGCAAATGCAGCATCAATTTGCAAGGTTCCAAAGATAGAATCCCTACAGTGTGCAAGCCATTCAGCCCACCAATCCTCTGAAGAGAATTCCACCCAGACCCCCTCCCCCCACCCTATGTCATTAACCCTGCATTTCCCATGAACAGCAAGAGAAATAACCACATCATGTAAAGTTTGCTCACTGAGCTGGAAGGTTTGTTTTCAGACGTTTCATCACCATACTAGGTAACATCAGTGACAGTCTCTGGTGAAGTGCAGGTGGTATGTCCCGCCTCTCTATTTATAGGTCTTGGTTTCTTAACCTACAAACAGGTCAAAGGATCACCCATGGGATCCCCAATATCAGGGCTCATAGCAGAAGCAGGAATGCAGAGACTTGAACAAGCTGCCCTCCCATCTATCCAACCCAAACTTTGGGCCTGCTACGTAGATGACACCTTTGTCATCACAAAATGGAACATACAACACCATTAACAATATCCCGACAGGCATAACATTCACAAAAGAGAAGGAGAACAACAACAAATTCCCATTCCTAGACGTGACAGTTGAACGTACAGTTAATAGAGAGCTTCAAACCAGCGGGTACAGAAAAACAAATACTTAACTTCCGAAGCAATCATCCCAACACCCACTAATGGAGCTGCACTAAGACATTATTTCAATACATCATACTGCAGCACCCAAGAACTACAAAAAACAGAAGAAAAATATTTACACAACATTTTCAAGAAAAATGGTTACCCAATAAACACAATCCGCTGATTCCTCAGAAACAAGCCCAAACAAGCAGACACAACGCAACCAAAAACTATAGCCACATTACCCAACGTCAAAGGCATATCAGGAATGACTTCCAGATTACTCAGATCCCTTGGTGTCATGGTAGCCCACAAACCTACCAATACACTTAAACAGCGACCAATTAACCTAAAGGATCCATTAGATACTACAAGCAAAACTAGCATCATTTATAAGATACCATGCAAGAACTGTAAAAAACACTATATCGGACAAACTAGCAGGAAACTTGTCACCAGGATACATAAACACCAGCTGGCCACCAAAAGACACGACTCACTCTCACTAGTTTCTATACATACAGACAAGACGGACACCACTTTGACTGGATCAACACACACATCCTAGGACAGGCGAAACAAAGGCACACACAAGAATTCTTAGAGGCATAGCATTCTAACCAGAACTCCATCAATAAACACATCAACTTAGATCCTGTCTACCTTTCCTTGAAAAGAATGTAAAATAACATCACCCACCTTAAGAAACTAAGACCTATAAATAGAGAGGCAGGACATACCACCAATTCTTTACCGGGACTCTCACTGGTGACGTTACCTAGTGTGGTGACGAAATGTCTGAAAACAAACCTTCCAGCTCAGCAAGCTAACTTATAGACTTATCATGAACCCTGAGCTACAAATCTTCTCAAAAATCGTTAACATCATCTGTCTCTTTAGATGTTGGACTCTTTATATTTGTTCATTTAGTGTGCATGCTGTCCATTAAGGGGTTAATGGTGGCAAACGTACCAAAAACAAAGCTTCCAGTAAAGTCTACGGGATCTTATACATTCCCATGAGTGAGTAAACAGGTGCCTGAGTTTAATGATTCATTTAAAAGACAATGCAGCACTCTCTTCACATTCCAGTGCATGGACACAGAAATTCATCTCCTCATGGGAATGGTAGTCTCAGTAAGAGTGTCTGGGAGGGAGTCTTTCTCCATCCTGCAGAAAAATGACCATTTTTGTCTCATTGGTTGCTTCCAGAGTACCAAGTTCAGCTGTTTTGCCTCCAAGTCATTTCCAGCTGAGAGACCACAGTTAAGGAGAAGTGGTATGGAAATCTGAAATCAAACAACTGTGGGCAGGTTGGGAGCTCTGCACTCTCTAGAAAGAGGATCTGTTTGGTCAACTCCTAAACTCCCTCCTCGCTCTCTGACTGGGAAAGTAGATTTTAAGTCCTGTCACCACCCTTACCTCAACAGCTCAGGTTGGCGAGCAAACCTGGGAGCCTTGCGGTGTGCCCGGTTCAGTGCCATGCTGCGGGGGGTGCATTTATGCACTTACAGCACGGCAGGGAGGAGCAACCACTGACGGGCACTGTTCAAAACTTTGCTCCATCATTGTTACATCACATTGTCTTCAAAGAAGGAACAAACTTGTATTTATGAGGCGCCAGGCCCAAACCTCAGGCTCCCTCAGAGTGCTTTACAGCAAATGAAATGAGACTGAAATGCAGTCAATGTTGCAGCATTGGGAATGTGGCAGTCAATCCATGCACAGCAAGCTCCCACAAACACCAACGTGATAATGATTTTTGCAATGTTGTTTAAGGGACAGGTGACCGGGAAGAGTTCTAATTGCCCTCTTTCAATAGTCGCACAGGATGTGTTCAACTCAACTGACAGGGGAGGTGGGCTCCTAGCCCACAGTATCTCATCCAGGGCAGCACCCGCTCAGTACTGGGGTCCTTGTGCTCAACCTCTGGACTGGGACTCCAACCGTCACAAATTTCTGACTCCAAGGTGGGACTGCTAACCACCTTACTCATATTGTGCTTTGAACAGCTCATCACTGTTGTATGTCCACACTCCACCACTGAACTTGCAGGAGGGACACACACAATAACAAAATTCAAAGTTAAAACAACGATCCTCAAAGGAAGCAGGGGAACCGGGTGTGAGAGCTTCACAGACCTTTAAGGCCCCGCAGATCTCCACAGCATCTGCCTCCTCCACCACCCTGAGCCTGAAGTTTCGAGTCTGCAGCAGTTCTTTTAAAATCTTTCCATGTTCAATGTTTGCAGCTCCTAAACAGTAGAAGAGGTCAGGCAAAGCTCTATCAAGAGAATTAACACTGGCAGTGGTAGGCAGCACATACCGGGGGTATATTTATATTGTATGAACAGAAGCCAGAGATTAAGCATTAAGCTCTGTGACCAGCTCTGATCGCCAATACAAAAAGGGAGAGGCTGGAGGCCTGACAGTGGTTCCAGATGCTCATGGTTCTTCCAACCACAGACTAGGTCTCCCCCACATTTGCTGTTGATGGCTTCACCAGTAAACCTGCAGCAGCACACATGCGAGAGGAAATGGCTTCTCATTGGAGCAGCGGCTCCTTGCAAAATCTTCCACTTACCAGAATTTGAAACTGCAACTTGGAAAATAAAATACACGTGAAAGAATCAAACATTTCACAAGCCAACAAAAGATCACTGGACATTACGCCTTTCCTGGGTCTGTGCTCCTTTTGGTGTAAGATAATATAACAATTCATAATGGGAGCCCTCTGAATGAGCTGTAAATTCATCCGCCAGGAAAGCAGGCATGTAGCTCTATGTAATGTTCTGGACAGCTGTACATGGCCGGCAGGATGTAGGCTAGACACCACTAGGCCAGCTGCATGAAATAAGGTAGGCTTAATCTTCTTCATCTGCTTCTCTTATGCCTCTTCACCAGTGAAGGTGATATCTAGACCCGACCGTGCCCCTGGCCCCCGGGTTCTCCTCCCAACCCTATAGTCATTGCTGGCACCAGATAGTGTCTGGGCGCCGACATCATAGATGCCAAATAGTGGCCCTCCCCAGTTTATATCACTACAGGTCTCAGCACCTATGTCCTATACCTGTGTACAGCTATGCAAATACTCTATACCTTTGGGCATCATACCCAGTACCTCGTCATGGATGACTGTGAGATATTACCAATGGTGGACTCGCAGAACTTCTCAGCCGCTACTTCATTCGCAAGATTTGCTCCCATCAGCACGCTCACTTCAATTCCAAGTGTCTCCCGAATTACATCAGAGATCAGCTTCAGACCGTACGATCCAACTTCAATACCCTGCAGCAAAGAACAGTGAAGAGCTTGTTTTTATATTAATTCTTTAGAAATGAAATAATTAGTTCTTAATATTTTTTATGCAATTGAAAATTGCCGAATCTAATTTGGAAGATTAAACTGATGCAGACTGTACAGGATTGTACAGTTTTATAATAGATATTTGTTCATGGGATGTGGGTGCTGACCAGCATTTATTGCTCACCCCTAATTGCGAGGCTGAGCTGTCTTCAGGCACTGCTGCAGTCCATTTGGCATGGGTACACCAGGCCAGGAGGAGATTTTGACCCAGCCACGGTGAAGAATGGTTACATGTTGTCTAAACTCAAGTAATAGTCAAGTCTTGTATAAATGTAAACTCCCAGCTTTGAGCCTAAAATTCTCCATTGTTCACATTCCTTGCACTGGTGTTGGGTGTGGGGTCGGTGGCAGTGGAGTAGTGAGCCTTCCCCTCACCACCCCCCCCCCCCCCCCCCCCCAAATTTGGCTCTTTTTCTCATTTAAATGTTAGAAAGCAGAAAATGGTTTAAGACAGCTGACATTCAGCACCAGGGACAGCAACCAGCAGTGTCATTCTTGGCAGTTCCCAAGACCTGGTCTGGATTTTCATCCTTCAAAAAAAATTACTTGCGGAGAAGTTGGGCCCTACTTTTTGCCTTAAAAATTGGTGTCAAAAACCTACATTCTACACAAAGTATATATTCCTAGTCAGGATGGTGAGTGACTTGGAGAGGAACTTGCAGGGGGTGTTGTTCCCACATGTCTGCTGCCTTTCTAGATGGTTCAGTGTGCAGTTTGGAAGAGTTACCCCAGGGGTAAGGAAAGCAGGGAGAACAGAAATAGATGGGCTTGAGGCACAGCGGAAGGACGAAGGGGAGAGGAGGCAGAAAGAGAGCAAGATTGGCAGGGGGAGGGAGAAGGGAGAGGGAAAAGTGAAGACCCTGCCCATAATTGAGGTTCAGGCTGTACCTTGATAAGAGAGACTCCAATGCTGGAAAGCTTGATCTGACCTTTCAACTCATCACAGGTCTCTCTGATGAACTGGTGTGGCATGACAAACACCAAAATATCGGCATCTCTCGCTGCATCCAGCAGCCCAGGCACCGCAATCTAAACACATTGGATAACAAACACCATGAGGAGACAACACAACCTGGTCCAGAAATAGAAACTTGATGATGGAATCTCCCACTCTTCAGCAATGTCCACTGTTCACTTCCCACCATGGCTTTTCGCTTGTTGCAGTAACTCCCCCTTCTTGCTGATCGATATTTTAAACTTTCACACAAT
Organism: Chiloscyllium plagiosum; assembly: GCF_004010195.1. NCBI lineage: Eukaryota > Metazoa > Chordata > Chondrichthyes > Orectolobiformes > Hemiscylliidae > Chiloscyllium > Chiloscyllium plagiosum. The sequence goes on from NC_057752.1 coordinate 2,842,065, forward strand.
TTCAGCCTCAGTTGTAGGTTTGGACATTTTTTTCTGCCCACGTTTTTCTTTTTGACATTCTTTAACCCTGTACCTGTAACTTTGCTGTCAAGTACGTAGTTCAGAATATTGTTAAGTTGATGTAAGAAGTCTTAACTGTGCTCCTCAGTCCAGCTTACTGGGTGTAAACAAACCCTTTGTGTCCTTTCCCTTCAGGGATTAAATGTGCTTTGGATGTCTGATAATCAGCTGCTTCTCATGGGTATTCGATTCAGATTTCCCCCCTTAGCTGACGGGTTTTTACTGCTCTTACTGCTTTTTTAAAAGATTTTTTCCCAAGTACTGTACTGGCTATGAAAGGTTTTTTTGTTGTGACTTACAGTGATGGTTATTCTGGACAAGGTTTCTGTTCAGAGATGTTTACTTCACAGTAGGAGTTCAGCCCTATGACCTTATGGTTGTTAGCTGCTGTTAAGGCTGTACCGATCATTTTTTTTTAAAAGGTTACTTTTTAAAGTCCTTCTCTTCTCCACGAGATGTCAGGTCTGTTTCCTGTCTTCACTGCTGCCGTGATTTTTTTTCAGCAGTGAGTCCCCTTGGTTGCCACCACCGTTTATGGTATGATTTGATGCTACACTATGAGCATCAGATCAAGACAGACTGGTCAAAGAGAAGGCAAACTGATGAGCTATCCTCAGGCCTAGACTTCAAAGTAGCACTATTTATTATGTGATAATATTAAATCCTGCTATACACGGTAATCAAAGATATACCAGGCTCTGACTTACAGCCACGGTAGGTAAGGATTAGTCCATCTACTTCATGTCCATGGGTCTTCCAGTCTGTTCAAACGCCACCCATTTATACTCGGTGATGTGCAGCTCTGTGATATCATTGCAAAATTGCTCCAGGGTCTTGAAGCCCTTAAACGTACTTTGTTTCTGAGTCCAATACTGTGTTATATTTCGAGTGTCTAAAGGTTTCTTTGCCAAGCTGGCTTTAAGAGACAGATTGTGGGCGGCACGGTGGCACAGTGGTTAGCACTGCTGCCTCGCAGCGCCAGAGACCCGGGTTCAATTCCCGACTCAGGCGACTGACTGTGTGGAGTTTGCACGTTCTCCCCGTGTCTGCGTGGGTTTCCTCCGGGTTCTCCGGTTTCCTCCCACAGTCACAAAGATGTGCAGGTTAGGTGAATTGGTCATACTAAATTGCCCGTAGTGTTAGGTAAGGGGTAAATGTAGGGGTATGGGTGGGTTTCGCTTCGGCGGGTCGGTGTGGACTTGTTGGGCCGAAAGGCCTGTTTCCACACTGTAATCTAATCTAATCTAATCTAATCTGGACTTGTTTTCCTCCATTTAGTTCCTTGCTTAAGATTGATTAAGATCTTTGGATCCAGGCAAATCCCTGGCCATCCATTTGTCTTCTCTCTCACCACAATGGAACTGAGCCAACCTGTAGGCTCTGGTGATCATCTTCTTATCTTCCATCTCTTGAGCTCTCTTTCAGGCATTTCTTCTGGTTTGATTAGTGTGTTATGTGGAAGGGGACTCACTGGTCCATCACTGGGTCAACAGTATATTCAAAATCCTCAAAGCCTCCAACTGACTGATCAAAACACTCTGGGTGGGAGGATCCAAGATGGCGGTGATCTGAGAAGATCGTACTGCAGAGCTTCGCATCACAGCACAGGCAGAACGGTCCTTTAACCTGCCCAACCCAGGCCATCGAGATATCTTGGGACTCCGGAAAGATCGTGGAGTTCCAAGAAACTTCTAAAGATTAACTTACCTGTGTTTCCAGCCATCCAGAGATGCTGAGAAAGGGAGGAGGAGCATCCGAGGCTGGGCCTGCAGTTCAGCCTGCAACAGCCTCAGAGCCAATTACTCTCCAGGCCCTGGTGAAATCTCGCAAGATGCAGGGGAAAGAGATTGAAGAGAAGCTGGCTCCAATCTCTCTCATGCTGCAGAAGCATGAGCAGCAGCTGGGAGACCTGGAGAAGAGGACGGATGAGGTGGAGCACAGGGTCACAGTGGTGGAAGCTGATGCCAGTTCATCCAAGGAGGAGATCCAAGCCCTGGAGACGCAGGTCTGTAATTTGTGCGACCAAGTGGATGATCTTGAGAACAGGGGCAGGAGAAAAACCATTCAGATCATCGGTCTGCCTGAGGGTAAGGTAGGTGAGCGGCCTGCAGAATTTGTTGAAGACTGGCTTCCGAAATTCCTTGACTTGGGGCTGGCATGAGAGGCTTGAAGATAGAGAGGGCTCACCTGGCTGCAGCACGGAGATCGGGTCTGGGTCAATGTCCTCGTCCTCTCCTGGTGCGGTTCCATCATTACTGGGATAAGGAGAGAGTCATGGAGGCTTCCAGAGTCCAGAGGAAGGGTCCGAAGGCCCTAATTTACGAGGGCTCTAAGATCAAGTTCTTTCAGGCCTTCTCAGTGGCAGTGATCCAGAAAAGAAAATCCTATGACGGTGTCAAGAGAAGACTGAGGGAGCTTGGGATTCAGACCTCTCGGAGGTATCCAGTGGTGCTTCGGAACACCTTAGATGGATCCATGCCTTCTCTGACGTGTCAAAGAGATGTAAGAGACTTTGTGAACAAATTAACCTAATTTGAACAATTGCAGTATGTATAAATAGTGTAGTTTGGGTATGTGTTTATTATTCTGTAAAAGAAACGGAGGAAGTCCGGTTGGAGCTTCATCTTTCTTTTTTTCCCTCTATTGATAATAATTTGGTTTAAACTATGTTTGGCGGCGGTTGAAATGTACGTTTTCTATTTATAAGTTAGGATATACCAAAAGATGGGTGGGGTATTTATTCCCCCTTTTCTGAAAAAAAATGTTTTTTATTCATATCGATATTCTATGGCGTGTTTATTTTTTTCTGCTTGTGTTTGCAGTGTGGCTCTAGCTGGGAGAAGTGAAGGTGGTTGGGATGGTTAGACGCCTACTTAATGGGCAGTTTGGGATGGGTAGTTGCCCTTTCTGGGCAGGGGGTGAGCTCTCCTACTCAGCGCTGTTGGCACTTTATATGTTGGTTTTTTTTTGGTTTTTGTTGTTTTTAGTTTTCAATAGTTTTGTAGATTTGTTAAATGTAGTGGTTTTAGTTTATGTAGTTTTTATATTTGGTGGATCATGTGACACTAAGGGTCAGCAGTTTGTGGTTCAGGGAATTTAACTGTTATTGCAGAAGATTATGGCTAATGATTTGATTAAATGGTGTACCTGGAATATCAAGGGAAGTCATTCACCAATTAAGAGGAAGAGGGTACTCTTGAATCTTAGAAAGGAGAAGGTGGATATTGTTTTGTTACAGGAGACACATTTGGATGACAAGAAGCATCTGAAATTACAGCAGAATGGCTTTGACTGAGTTTATTTTTCATCATTTAATACCAGAAGTAGGGGAGGGCTATATTGGTTAGAAAGAATCTCCCATTTAAGTTGTTGGAGTGTGTTAATGACACACACGGGAGGTTTGTAATTCTTAAAGCCTTGATAAATGGGGAAGAATATAGTGTTTTAAATGTTTATTGCCCTCCAGCTCATCTCTTTAAATGTTTGGGAGACGCTTTTTCTAAACTGATAGGTCTTGAGTCCCAGCATATCATTATAGGGGGAGATTTTAACTGTCTCATGGATCCCACAGTAGACAGGTTGCCCAAAGGTCCCTTGATACCCTCTGTACAAACTAAACAGTTAGTGGGTCTGTGTGGGGAGAGTGAGGGTTGGTGGACGTGTGGAGCTGTCTCCACCCTACAGGTAGGGATTTTACTCCAATCCGCACAGACATCACACTAGGATTGATTTTTTTTCTGACCCCTGCGGTAACCCTGGATTTGGTGGCATCTTGTACGATTGGTAATATTGCCATCTCTGATCATGCTCCAGGGTACCTTATGGTTAAGATTAAGGACATTACAGTGGGTTCGAGATACTGGTTCGAGGTCCTTTATCCTCAAGGATAATAAGTTTGTGGAGTATTTCTCTTGGGAATTTCGGGTGTTCCTAGACATTAACATAGGCTCAGTTGATAGCTCATCCGTTCTCTGGGAAACTGCCAAAGCTTATGCGAGGGGGTTAGTTACTTCATATTCCGCCAGTAGGAAGCAGCAGAAGGGTAAGCAGCAACGTCTCCTTGAAGCACGGTTGAAGGCGGCCGAGAAGGCCCACTTTGACAGACTCTCGTTGGTCAAACTACAGAGGATTATGGCGCTGCGGTCTGCATTAAATTCTGTGCTCACACAGACGGCAAAGCAAAGGTTATATGAACATGGTGACAAGCCAGGCAAATACTTAGCATATCTCGCCAGGAAAAGGAGCGTCCCTCAAGCCATTACGGCGATTAGGGAAGAGTCTGGGAACCTAACATGCGATTCTAAAAAGATTAATGTGCCGTTCCAGAGATTTTACTCCAAGTTATACCAATCTGAGGATTGCGAGGAGGGGCAGGCCAAAATGGAATCCTTTTTTAGGGATCTGAAGCTCCCGGTGTGATTCCTGAACAAGAGTCCTTTCTCAATGCCCTGTTATCAGAGCAAGAAGTGCAGAAAGCTGTGAGGCAGCTTCAGAGTGAAAAGGCGCCCGGTCCTGACGGACTTCCTAGTGAATTCTATAAGGAATTTATAAGTATACTGTCAGGCCCAATGCTGAATATATTTAATGATTCATACAGTCATGTTTGTCTCCCAGCATCTCTGAGAGAGGCCAATATTTTACTTATCTTTAAAAAAGGGAAGGACCTGTAAGACTATGCTTCATACAGGTCCATCACGCTCTTAAATGTGGCCTTTAAAATCCTCTCTAAGACTCTCACGTTAAGGCTGGAGACTGTGTTACCTCCTTTTATTAAAGAGGATCTGATGGGTTTCATAAAGGGTCGAAGACCATCCAATAACGTTAGGAGGCTGCTTAATGTAATTCAAGCATGCCAACAGCAGTCAATACAGGGATTGGTGATTTCCCTTGATGCAGAAAAGGCATTTGACCGAGTTGAGCGGCCATATATTTTCTATACTCTGGAGGGGTTGGGTGAATTTGGGCGAAATCTTCATAATATGGGTAAAGGTTCTCTACGATAGCCCTCTCGCAGCGGTCATCACCAATGGGGTATGATCAAGCAATTTTAATATTTCTAGGGGCAGCCGGCAGGGCTGTCCCCTTTCACCATTACTTTTTACGTTGGTGATTGAACCGTTGGCAGAGGCCATTTGTGGGGTTCCCAATATATCAGCTCCAGAAGTGGGGTCAAAATTACATCAGATTCCGTTGTATGCAGACAATGTTGTAATTCTTTTTGACAAATCCAGCAGTTTCAGTGCCTCGCCTGATACAGAGCATTCACGCGTTTGGCGCTTTTTCGGGGTACAAGACTAATTTTGTGAAATCCGCAGCTATGCCTATGGGTGGTCTTACAAAGGAGCTAGGTCTTGCGGGGTGACTATAGATTCCCATTTAGGTGGTCACAGGGGCATTGTGTGTATTTGGGCATATTCATCACTCCAGTTCTGGATCGGCTGTTCAAAGCCAATTTTATCCGATTATTTGGAAAAATTAAACAAGATCTCCAAAGATGGGAGGCACTTCCAGTCTCGTGGTTTGGTCGGATAGCGCTTATTAAGATGAATATTCTCCCCTGTTCGCTATACCCTATATGGATGCTCCCTCTGATTTTCAATAAGCAAACACTCAGGAGGCTGAATGGCTGGTTCAGCTCCTTTATTTGGCATTGTAAGCGGCCTCTCATTAAATTAGCTAAACTACAAATGTCTCACAGATTGGGGAGAGTGGACCTTCCAAACATTAAAAATTACCAACTAAGCTCGCTTTTGACCTACGTGAGTGTTTGGGTTTATGGGGATCCTTTTTCAATATGGCTAGATATCCCAGGCAAGGTGCCCCCTTACCAGTTTGCTGTTTTTGGACAAAATGAGGACAATTAGAGAATATTGCCATAACCCAAGAGTCATCAATACTGTTAAAGCATGGAGGGCAATTTGGCAGAGGGAAGACAATATTGGCAAAACATCTTTGTTTACGCCTTTAGTGGGTATGCCAGGTTTTCCACCAGGGATGATAGATTCAGGATTTAAATGTTGGGCAGCGAGGGGTGTGTCTTGCATGGGCGGTTTATTTGAGGGAGACGTAATGATGTCCTTCGATTAGTTAGTACAGAAATACGAGTTATACAATAGAGACCTCTTTCTTTTTTTCAAGTTAGGGATTTTATTAAAAAAAAACACACTTTTGACTGATCCCTACAAATCTGACATAGAGAGGGGGGTGCTAAGGGCTAAGAGTACACTCTCTGTCAGTACTTTATATCATCAGTTGGGGGGTGCCCCATCAGATGAGTTTGATTGACTCTGCAGGATTTGGGAGAGAGAGCTGGGTGTTGAAGTTTCCTCAGAGGCATGGGAGAATGCAAGGAAGATATCGATTTGTAATAGGACCCATGCTTTACAGTTGAAGATTCTCCACCAGGATTCTCCACTTAGCCCCAGACCGTTTGTCAAAATTTAAACCAGGAGTATCTTCAGCATGTCCCAAGTGCAAGGTCTGTACGGGTACTCTTACCCATTGTCTTGCGATAGGCTTCAAACATATTGGAGCACTGTGGCAGGCACAATGGAGAGGATTTTGGGTGTAGGGGTGGAGAAGGACCCTATCTCTCTCCTTTTGGGCCTGCCGACTGTATTTCCTGTAGACGTGCATAAGAAAAAACTTTTCAATATTCTTACATTCTGTGTAAGGAAGAATATCTTGCTAGGTTGGATATCTGAAAACCCCCCCAGGCCTGTCGGGTTGGCGGAAGATTGTTATGGAGCATATTCCCTTGGATTTTCTCACAAATATGGTACACCACAAAACTGAGAATTTTTACAAGCCATGGCAACCCTTTTTGGAATACCTGGACACAGATTTATCTGCCACACTAACAAGGGCTTTAAAATAGCTGTAATGATTGTGTTTTACGAGTCCAATATCCAGGGAGAAGGAACTGTGAACGTATGAGTGTTTTGTTTGGCTGGGCTGAGTTATTACTATTTATTAGTTTGTTGTTGGTTGTTTATTTATCTAGTTAAATAGCCAGTTTTGGGTTTTTTAAATTCTATATTTTTCTATATATGTTTATACATTTGTACATGACGGTAGGTTGGGGATTATTTTAAAATTTATTTTTTATTTGGGTTGTTTTTTTGTACTGTTTTGAATTGTATTGTTTTGTACTTGTTGTAATATCAAAAAAAACTATTTTTTCAATAAAAATATATTTAAAAAAAAAACACTCTGGGGTCCATTTGTACCAGATCTCCCTGCCCTCAGACTGATGGTAGCTCTTCAGCGCTCAGTGCCACCTCCTGCTCCCTGTTGCTTGCTAAGATAATCTACGGCTCTCCACAACAGCTCTCACCCGGGATAGCAGGACACCTTGTTTCAGTATCCCTCTGATTTGGGCTGTTCACAGATAACAAATTGCTGTTCCCCTGTATGCTGTTAGCATGATAACCTTCATTAGCCCCTACTCATGGGGGAAGATCTTCCGTTATGGTCTGAGTGGGATGCTGCTCCTCTGCATTTCACCTTCAGATTTGTGAAATGGGCTTATTCCTGAGCCTTTCTCCGATTGCTGGATTTTTATGACTTTCTTTCCTCTGGATGCTGTTGCATCCTCACATTTCATGCTGTTTTACGGCTTTTAGGGTTTATCGATTGTGTTTTCATTGTTGACACACTCTTCCAGAGCTTTCCCACCAGTTGGCAATGCTCATTGCTGTTCTGCTGCTGGCTTTCTCTTGGCTGATCTGAAGGCCAGCAGTCTAGTAGCGTAGTCTCTTCACCAGTCTGTTCATTGCTTAGTGTCCTCTGTGTCTACAGCCTGAGAAATTGTGAGCTTGTCCTTTCCAATGACTGCTTTCTGTATTTCAGAGTGTGCAGTAGTTGATCAACTAGCCTTTTGACTCGGTCCTTAAAACTGCATTTACTGGCTGCATTTTTCAATCGTGTTGCAAAGTTGTCTATAGTTTCACCTATATCCTGTCTAGAGTCTTGAAATTCATGCCAACATTCAATTTTGGTTGGAGATGGGTGCTGAATCTGTCATAATATCCACTTGGCTTTTTTGTGGCCTCTTCTGACAGTTCCAGGTTGTTAAATAAATGCAATCCTATATCCCCTGCCCATAGACAGGTAGAGCCATACTCACTTTTTACGATATGTCTTTGAGGTAACTAGTGAAAGCCAGCTTGCATTTTTACATAAATGGCTTGAATTGCTGTGCATTCAATGCTGTGCTGGAAGACATTTGCTTTTTTAGCCTTCGTCAAATTTACTCAGTCTACCTTCTGGCACTTATGTGGGTCATTTTTCTGAGAGATCAGCAGTAAATTCAATTTAAAGCGCTTTTGGTTGGTTACCAACATGTACTGTCACCAGGAAGTGTCAATGCAGCAAGCTTTGTTTTAACCAGCATCTTATGAACTGGTACTTTCAATAACCTGGCAAAAATTATATCCTTGAAATACTGGACATTTACTGTAATCCTGCGATGTCTGAGTGGTCAGTTGAGGGTGTGAGTGAGAAGGCTCTCTGCCAGTATTAAGGCAAATTATTTGAGTGATTTATGCTGTAAATCAAGTATAATAGTGATGTAAAAACCTCCTGCATTACATTTCTATTCCTCATTGCGTATTTTTACATTGATTATATGGACCTCTTGATTATCCGGAATATCTGATTAACCACACATTCCTGATCCCATAGGTGCCAGTCAATAAAACGTTTGCTATATATACGTTTTGTGATGTTTGGATAAGCGTGCTTTAAGTAAGGAGAACTCTTATCTTGTTGAATCCTTCAGGCAGACTATCCAGGTGAAGGCTTCGTCAGGTCGACCCTACTGGTTCTCTCACAGTACAAGATTACCAGGTGCAGCTGTGAGAGTGTTCCCTACTGAATCACTTCCACTCATAGCTCCTAGCTCTGACATATAACAGACAGATATACAGCATGATAACCGCTCCCCTTTGCTAAGCGGTTGCATTGTCTCGAGCCAAAATTGAACAGCACTCACCACATTGGCTGGTAGCTTGCATCCCGGGAGGTACTTCACGTTCTCATGCTCAGTGTTTATGATTTCTGTTAACTTCCTGCCGTTTACCAGCTCTTCAAACACCCACATGTAAACAGTGCTGTCAAACATCTTACTTTCAGCCGCATTTTCTCCAATGATTTTTCCGATGACTGATCCCCTGTGGAGTTGAGGGAGGGGGCAGAAAGATGACATTGGTCGGAAAATAACTTGCACTTGATGAAGCGACGTGCATTGACACGGCGCCTTTCACAACTTTTGAGAGGGCACAAAGCTCTTTACAACAAAAGGATGTTTAAAGGGGACTCACTGCTGTAATTTTGGGTGCAGCAAGATACCATTGGCAATGAAATAAATAACCAGATCATCAATTTTTACTGGTGTTGATTGAAGTTCAGCATTAGTCAGGTCACCAGGAAGATGCTCCTGTTATTTAACTCATGCCACAGGTCTTTCATGCCCACCTGCCTCAGCTTAGAGTCATTGAGATGTACAGCATGGAAACAGACCTTTCAGTCCAACTCGCCTATGCTGACCAGATATCCTAAATAAATCCAGTCCCATCTGCCAGCATTTGGCCCATATCCCTCCAAACCCTTCCTATTCATATACCCATCCAGATCCCTTTTAAATGTTGTCATTGTACCAGCCTCCACCACTTCCTCTGGCAGCTCATTCCAGACACGCATCACCCTGTGTGTGAAAACGTTGCCCCTTAGGTCTCCTTTAAATCTTTCCCCTCTCACCATAAACCTATGCTCTCTAGTTTTGGACTCCCTTACCACTGGAAAAAGATTTTGGCTATTCACCCCATCCATGCCCCTTATGATTTCATATGCTTCTATAAGGTCACCCCTCAGCCTCCAATGTTCCAGGGAAAAATGTCCAGCCTGTCCAGTCTCTCCTCATAATCAACAACTGGTGCTGCACGGACATTGCAACCCTGGGCAGCCATTGCTCCCCAAACGTTGAACTCCCCATCATCAAATGTCGGCCCTTCTATCCACCACAGGAATTTCCCGCTGCTATAGTAACTGCTGTGTACATATCATCACAAGCAAAGGTTGAGGAAGCTCTGGATGTGCTGTACTCCACCACTAACACCCCGAGGCCCTGTTTATTGTAACTGGTGACTTCAATCTAAGGAAGGTGTTGCCCAAGTACCACCAGAACATTACCTGGCCCACCTGGAGCACAAACATTTTAGACCATTGCTACACGTACCGCTCCACCCCCCACCCTCCTTTCGGAAACTCCGACCACAATGCCGTATTTCTTCTCCCGGCTTACAGGCAAACGATTAAGCGAGATTCCCCTCGCGGATACAGGTCCAGTGCTGGTCGGCAGAGGGAGAGGATCAATTCCGGTTATGGCTGGAATCGGCTGATTGGGCCGTGTTCAAACAGGCCGCAGGTACCTTGGACGGGTACACCATCACTGTCACAGACTTTATCAGCAAGGTGTGTGGAGGACTGCATACCGAGGAAGTCAACCTGGGTGTTCCCCAACAGGAAACCCTGGATAAATCAGGACATACAGAACCTGCTGATAACCAGGCATGAGGCCTTCAGATCAGGAGACCCACTCAAATATAAGGAATCCAAGTATGACCTTCACAGAGCCATTAAGACAACCAAGGACCAATA
>NC_057752.1:2854221-2959597 GCF_004010195.1 Chiloscyllium plagiosum
AAGGCCAATCTCCCATCTATAGAATCCACCTACCAGGCCCGCTGTCAAGGAAAGGCCGCCAGCATTCTCAAAGATCCATCCCACCCTGGCAATGTTTTTCTACAACCTCTACCAATCGGGGAGAAGGTACAGAAGCCTGAACACACACACCAGCCGGTTTCGAAACAGTTTCTACCCTACTGTTGTTAGAATACTGAATGGACTCTCAAACTCTTAACATTTGCCTGGACCTGTGTTTTTGTTTTTGCTGCTATTTACCTATTATTTACTTATCTATTCTACTTAACTCTGTGACCTGCCAGTATTGCTCGCAAGACAAAGCTTTTCACTGTGTCTCGGTACTGACAATAAAATCAATTCAATTCAATTAGAACTCAAACCCTTTGGTTCTGGCAACATTCTGGTAAATGTTTCCCAGTTTAACAACATCCTTCCTATAATTTCTCAGCCAGAGGATGGGAGCTCCTGTAATATTGTGCAAGAGGAGTTTTGATTTACTTGTTAGATGTGGGCATGTTGGCTAAACTGGCATCTACTGCCGGTTTACCCTTGAGAAAGTCATGGCCAACTGTTGTAATTACAGACAGACTGAGGGTTATAAAACAAATCTCTCTCCCTCTTCTCATCACCTGTCCATAAGTAGATTATTATTTAGTTCTCAACATGTTAGAAAAACACAGTGGACCATATTTCCCACACTCCGTCTGCTTGTGGGCTCTGACTTTGCACGGAGTTGTTTTGTTTCACACACTCTTAGACCTGGGGAAAAATCCACAACACAAGCACACTTAGAAACACACAAGATGTAGAGATAACTCAATAAAACAACAGTTTATTAATGTCCTTGCTCTTAAGATGAAGTCCAAAAACCCAAAGTTGGAGTTAGTTGTCTAGAATTCCTTGCTGAGGATGGGAGGATTGGCTAACGATAAGCAGTTGAAGAGTTGTAGGTTCTCGCTTTCAAAATTCCTTTAAACGTCTTCTGAGAAAGCTCTGCTGAAATGTGATAGAAGTTTTCCATCACACTTGTGACTTGTGCCTTATCAATGGTGGACAGTTTTTTGGGGAGTGTCACCTTGAATTATGTGCTTCATTCTTGGGAGTGGTTCTTGAACCTCTAGCCCTCTGATTAAAAGTAAATATGCTCTCCCATGAGTGATGCTGATGCTAGAATCTAGGCTGCTGTTCAGATTGCTCCCCTGAGGTATCTATCCTCATCTGCCAACTATCTACAACCATGCCACATCAAGTGGCACCTTCAGAAGTGAAACGTCAGTTTGACAAAGGAAGAAGGTTGGTTTTATAGAGGAACTGTTTCTTTCTTCATAGATGCTGCCAGACCTGTAGTTTCTGTCTTTACCTGAGCAAACTAGCATTCGCATCATTTTACCTAGTTCCACTGATTGATTTGGAGAAAGTGAGGACTGCAGATGCTGGAGATCAGAGTCGAGAGTGTGGTGCTGGAAAAGCACAACAGGTCAGGCAGCATCTGAGGAGCAGGAGAATCGACATTTCGGAATCCTGATGAAGGGCTTATGCCTGAAACATCAATTCTCCTGTCCCTAAGATGCTGCCTGACCTGCTGTGCTTTTCCAGCACCACACTCTCAATACTGATTAATTTGTTTGATTGGGTAAGGGTGCTAAAGGCTATGGAACCAAGGTGAGTGGGTGGATGGATGGAATTAAGATACAGCTGACTTATGGTCTAGCAGTGGATCGAGAGACTTCATGAATGGCCTGCCCAAATTCTTAGTTGGCATTTTTTGTTATTAGAAACTTGTGCCTTGCCTTGGCTTGGTGGATTCAGAATCAGAGAGATCAGGAAAAGTCCTGGGTCCTTGATGGAGGGGAGTTGAAGCTGGGCAGAAGGAATATCATGCAAAGCAGAAACACCAGCAGAGGGCAGATGGGCCAAATGGCCTGATTCCATGTTGTAAACACTCAAACATCACAGACCTTCCCCATTTGAGTTGCCACCAGCAGCCTGAACAAACGGAGGGACAGCCTGAAGCAAGGGTCTTTGCTGCACATTTACTCGAGGTGTCCAAACTCATATGGAAGGTTAACACAAAACTGGTTTTGACTTCAACAGGCTTTTGCCTGGAATGAGTTAATGTTTAAAAAAAAGGGCTAGTTCCACTTCATCGAATCCCTACAGCGAGGAGACAGGTCCTTCAATCCAACAAGTCCACACCGACTCTCCGAACAGTAACCCATCCAGACCCAGTACCCTACCCTATAGTTACCCCTGACTAATGCACCTAACCTACATATCCCTGGACACTATGGGCAATTTAGCATGGCCAATTCACCTGACCTGCACATCTTTGGACTGTGTGAGGAAACCGGAGCACCTGGAGGAAACCCACGCAGACACGGGGAGAATGTGCAAACTCCACACACAGTCGCCTGAGGCTGGGTTCGAACCTGGGTCCCTGGCATTGTGAGACAGCAGTTCTAACCACTGAGCCACCGTGCCGCCCATAAACTAAATTTCCAAATCAGACATTTAAAAGTTTGCTCGTTTGAATTGTTGGATAAATTAAGACAAAAAAGCCCTTTCTGTAAGGTGGTCACAACTCCAACTGCTAAAGGAAGACCAACCAGTCTTTTCAATGAGACATTAAATGGATGCTTTGCTCACTCCCCCAGGTGGATGTATGAAATCCCATGGCATTCTGAAGAGGAGCTCTCACTGGTGTCTTTACTAGTATTTTATCCCTCAACCAACAAGACTAAACCTGATTATCTGGTCATTATCACATGGCTGTTTGAGGGAGCCCTCTGTGTGAAAATTCACTGTTGTATTTCCTACAACAGTGACTACATCAGAAGTACTTCGCTGGCCGTAATGTTTTCTTGCGAAATCCAGAGATTGTGAAATGCACCAAAGAAATACAAATCTTTCTCTCTCATGCTCCAGTTTACTCTCCATGCACATAAAATGCAACACTTTGCTTAATCCTCTGAATGATAACACAAACAAAATATTTTAGTTTTTAAATGGAATCACTAGTCATTAGCATTACCACAGCATGTGCACAAAGCAAACTGCCAAAGTCACTGGCTAGCAATCAAATTTACAGTAGATTATACAGTCGAGTCCTTGATATAACTTTCCAACAGCTGGGCTAAGCCTTAGAAGATTCATTACTGTTCTAAGTTTAAACCTCGTACAATCAGGTGAAAATTGGACAGCAGAAATCAGAAGTATAAAGGCAAACAAAATGAACACCACCCCCTCCCCCCCAGCCAACATTGAGGCCCTGCTTTTCTGCATATACATTAATGATCTGTACCTCTGTGGCTTCTGGATGTACATTAATGATCTGTACCTCGGTGGGCAGGTGTGAATTTCAAAGTTTGCAGATGACATTAAACTTGGCAGGTTTGTAAACTGTGTGGGGGACAGTGTGGAGCTCCACAGCAGGACATTGACAAGTTGGTGGAGTGGGCGGAGAGGTGACAGATGAGGTTCAATGCAGTGAAGTGTGAGGTGATGCACTTTAGTTGGGAGAACATTGAAAGACAATCTAAAATCAGGGGGACAATTCTAAAGGGGATACAGGAGCAGAGGGAGCTGGGTCTATCTGGGTACAGATCATCGAAGGTGGCAGGACAGGTGGAGAGAGCAGTTAATAAAGCACACAGTGTCCTCAGCTTTATTAATAGGGACATAGAGAACAAGAGCAGGGAGGGGATGTTGAACTTGTACAAGACCCTTGTTAGACCTCAGCTGGAGGGTTGTGTCCAGTTGTGGGCCCCACACTATAAGAAAGATGTGAAAACATTGGAGAGAGAGGGCAGAAGGGATTTACCAGAATGGTTCCAGAGATGAGAAACTTCAGTGAGGAGGATAGATTGAAGACATTGGGACTGTTCTCCTTGGGGAGAAGGAGGCTGAGAGGGAGATCTGAGAGAGGGTTCCAACATCATGGGGAGAGGGGGCTGGACAGAGTAGATAGGGAGAAACTGTTCCCACATGGAAAAGGGACAAGAATGAGAGGGACAGAGATTGAAAGGAATGAAGTGAGGGGGAGGTGAGGAAAACCTTTCTCCCCCAGCGAGTAGTTAGGGTCTGGAATGTACTGCCTGGGAATGTGGGGGAGGCAGGTTTGATTGAGGTATTCAAGAGGGGCATTGGATGGTTATTGGGATAGAAATGGGGTACAGGGATACGGGGGAAATGGCAGGAGATTGGCACAAGGGAGGGAATGACGCTTGTTTGAAGAGCCGGTGCAGGCATGATGGATCAAACGACCTCCTTCTGCGTTATAACACTTCTGTACTTGAGATTTTGAGTATTGTTGAAAAGAAGACCCATTTTGTGTGTCATACAAAAACCTTCAACATTGGGACATTTTTGCAAGAATACCAATTTAAGCGGCAAACCAACATTTATACTGCATGAGAGGAGAACACTGATTGGTTGGTAAGTAAATTCTGATTCGTAGAAGTTTGCCATGAAGAACGCACCAGTTAATTAGGACTGACAGTTAACTAGGCAGAAGTGAGTAGTGCAGATGCTGGAGATTAGAGTGGCGCTGGAAAAGCACAGAGGGTCAGGCAGCATCCGAGGAGCAGGAAAAACGATGTTTCCGGCGAAAGCCCTTTATCAGGAACGACAGTTAACTGCCAGGTTTCGGTCTGTTTAAAACAGACTACTCTGATTGGTCTAGGCATCACCCTGAGAAACAAGCCAATTGTCAGTTGGGCTCACAATGTTGCTCATATGCATGTGTTGGAAAGCTGCATATAGTAATGCACAGGGCCCTGATCTTTGCAAACAGAAAGAGAATGTGTACAGGCATTGCACCCATTTCAAACCAACAAAATAGGTGACAGCTGTTCACTGGCTCATTTTTCTGGGCAATGCCTCGACTAGTCAGAGTCAACCTATCTGCCTCAAAATTGAAACAAAGCCTGGCAGTTAATTGCCACTCATCACAAACTAGTGCATTCTCCATTCCAACACCTTTACTAATCAGAGTCCACTTCCCAACCAATCAGCACTCTTCTCTCATGCAATTCAAGATTTCCCACTAAACTGGTATTCTTGTGAGTTGTCCTGATGAGTAGATAGAAAGTTGCAGCAAAATGTTTTTTTCCCCAACAGTACATAGAGATTTATGATTTTTCAGTGCACTAAGTACAATTTAAAATACTTTGCAAGTTAGCACAAAATTTTGACAGGTCGCCATCTCCCGAGCAATCAATATTGCTTTCGAAGACAAACACAAAGCAATGGTCAGATGGCCCAGCCACCAACGATGGAACTCCACAGTCCATGCTCAAACACAGAGAGGTCTCCACGTTGAGCACTATCTGGTTTTGATGAATGTACAAAAAATGATAGTAATGTGATTATATTTGCCCCATTTCTTTAAAAAAAAACACCTCATCCACCAAACTGTATGCACTGATGCACAATGACATACAGTTCTACAGTACTTGTTGGTAGCACACCAAGGATTCCTCATTTTCACCTCGCACGAATGTTAACGTGACATTCAACCATGGGAGGCTGCTATCCAGTTGCCACAAACGTCTACACTCACACATGTGCTCAAGAAGGGCTCACTGGGTAGCAATTGGAATCAGGAACCTTTCCTGATAGGATTTCCCCTCTCAAACTCTGGGACATTGAAACCAATTGTAGTGTCACGAGTACAGTCTAATTTTGTTCCATTTCTGTCTCCTTTCCCTTTTCATTTCAGTTTCAGTTATTTGCTGCCTGTATTTGTTTGTAAAATGACCAAATTGCAGTGAGACAAGAATTGCAAAATATTAATTCTTCAACAATGTGAAATAAATACATTATATCTGATCCAATTGATACTGCTCAAACCGGGATGGAAACGCCATTTGCCTGATTTCAGTCAGAGGAATCTTTTCTACAGTGTTCTCCAGCATGCTTCACATGCCACCCTGAGCACTGAGACTTACTGACAGGGCGGCATGGTGGCTCAGTGGTTAGCCTCACAGCACCAGGGTCCCAGGTGTCTGTGTGGGTTTCCTCCAGGTGCTCCAGCTTCCTTCCACAATCCAAAGATGTGCAGGCCAGACAAAATGGCCATGCTGACTTACACCACAGTGTTAGTCAGGGGTAAATATAGGGTAGGGGAATGGGTCTGGGTGGGTTACTCTTCAGAGGGTCGGTGTGGACTTGTTGGACCGAGGGGACCTGTTTCCATATTGTAGGAAATCTAATCTAATCTAAAATTTACAGCACTGTGATTAACTGCCACTTGCTTCCCTGCCTCTATACTGCTGGCATAGCAAGTGCAGAGGGCAAGACTTTGAAAAAGCCAATGAACTGGGCCAACTGCAGCAACTAGTTAAGCACAGGGGGCATAAAAGACTCAAAGGACGTTGGTGAAGCCTCTTCTGGAATATTACGTCCAGTTCTGGTCACCCAGTTATAGGAAGGATATTATTAAGCTAGAGAGAGAGAGTTTAGAAGAGATTTACCAGGATGTTGCTGGGTATGAAAGGTTTGAGTTAAAAAGAAAGGTTGGGACTTATTTCACTGGAGCGTAGGAGGTTGAGGAGTGGCCTGATAGAGGTATATAAAATCATGAGGGGTATAAGTAAAGTGTCGTTTCCCTAGGGTGGGGGATTTCAAGACGAGGGAGCATATTATTAAGCTGAAAGATTTCAAAAAGACATGAGGGGCAATTTTTTAAACACAGAGAGTAGTTCATGCGTGGAATGAACTTCCAGAGAAAGTGGTGGATGCAGGTACAGTTACAACATTTAAAAGTCATTTAGGTAAGTACATGAATAGGACAGCGACTTTTGAGAAGATTTGTAGCCCAGGTTAAGGTTCTGGATGGAGGTTTGCTCCCTGAGCTGGAAGGTTCGTTTTCAGACATTTCATCACCATACTAGGCAACATCTTCAGTGAGCCTTCAAATGAAGCACTGGTGGTGGAGCCCATTTTCTATTTGTGTGTTTGGGTTTCCTTGGGTTGGTGATGTCATTTCCTGTGGTGAAATCATTTCCTATGGTAATGTCATTTCCTGTTCTTTTTCTCAGGGGGTGGTAAATGGGATCCAAGTCAATATGTTGTTGATAGAGTTCCGGTTGGAATGCCATGCTTCTAGGAATTCCCGTGCGTGTCTCTGTTTGGATTGTCCAAGGATGAATGTGTTGTCCCAGTCAAAGTGGTGTCCTTCCTCATCTGAATGTAAGGATACTAGTGAGAGTGGGTCATGTCTTTTTGTGGCTAGTTGATGTTCATGTATCCTGGTGGCTAGTTTTCTGCCTGTTTGTCCAATGTAGTGTTTGTTACAGTCCTCGCACGGTATTTTGTAAATGACATTAGTTTTGCTTGTTGTCTGTGTAGGGTCTTTCAAGTTCATTAGCTGCCTTTTTCGTGTAAGTTTCCAGGTAGCGAGACTATGGGTCTGGGGGGGGGTGCTCCTGGTTTGTGAATTTTGGGTAATCTGTCGAAGCGTGGTATGTTGGATCCATCTGGTTTCATTTTTTGGACATCTGCCTTATTTATTTCTCCAGATTTCTGAGGTTTTTTTGAGTAGGTTTCTCAGCAACAAGCCCAAACAAGCAGACAAAACATGTCCAGAAACCCTCGTCACTCTCCCCTACATCAAAGACATCTTGGAAATGACTGCCAACCTACCCCTTAGCATCACGGTAGCCCACAAACCCATCAACAACTAAAACAACAGCTAATGAACTTGAAAGACCCTATACAGACAATGAGCAAAACTAACGTCATTTACAAAATACTGTGCAAGGACTGTAACACTACATTGGACAAACAGGCAGAAAACTAGCCACCAGGATACATGAACATCAACTAGCCACAAAACGACATGACCCACTCTCACTTGTCTCCTTACAGACAGATGAGGAAGGACACCACTTTGACTGGGACAACACATCCATCCTAGGACAAGCCAAGCAGACACATGCACGAGAATTCCAAGAAGCATGGCATTCCAGCCGGAACTCTATCAACAAACACATTGACTTGGATCCCACTTATCACCCCCTGAGAAAAAGAACAGGAAATGGCATTACCTTAGGAAATGATGTCACCACAGTAAATGACATCAACCCTAGGAAACTCAAACATATAAATAGAAAGCAGGCGACACCACTGGTGCTTCATTTGGAGGCTCACTGAAGATGTTACCTACCATGGTGATGAAACATCTGAAAATGAACCTTCCAGCTCAGCGTACAAACCTACATCCATGAATAGGAAAGGTTTGGAGAGATCTGAAGGAGCAGGCAGGTGGGACTAGTTTAATTTGGGATTATGTTGGATTATGGACTGGTTGGACCGAAGGGTCTGTTTCCGTACTGTATGATTCTTTGACATGAGGTTAGTGTGGGAAGCTATGCTTTTAATGAATAATGGAGCAAGCTGCTCCTGTCGCTTGTGTTCTGAAATAACTTTAAACATTGGCACTGATATTCCACTGGACCCTAAAACTACAATGGTCATTCTGTAGTACCATTCCTGATTCCCAATAATTTTAATCTCTACCAACACCCAAATTCACAACATGAACAAGAAAGTGACACTGCATAATTGATGAGAAGCTCAAAGGCTAAGGGGTGATTTGATCAATCAAGCTATTAAGGGGAACAGTTAGAATGAATACAGACAAATTATTTCACTGCTTGAAGCAGCTAGCATTAGCAGCAAATTAGAGCCAGATCTTTTAGGAGTGAAATTAAGGAGCACAAAAAGGGTGGTAAGTTTTTGGGACACTTTCTGGATGTTTGATCAATTGTTCACTTCAAATCTGGGATTGACAGAGAAATAGGGCAAAGGCAGGTATATAGAGTTCAGTCATGCATCAGCCACAATCTCACTGAAGGGGGGAATAGTTTCAAGGGGCTGAATGGTTTCACCCTGTGGCTATGTACATGGTGGTCTCACTGGATTATTTTACATCAGACTGCTGTAAGCGATCAGACCACATTCAGGCAGAATGCACTTGCGGAATGTTTCAGAACATTTCTGGGATACACACATGATACAATCCCACTGCCCTGTGGCCGAACACTTTAACATCCCCCTCCCAAGGGCATGCAAGTCCTGGGCCTCCTCCATTGCCACACCCTAACCACCTCACACCTGGAGGAAGAATGCCTCATCTTCTGCCTCAGGACCCTCCAACCCCATGGGATCAATGTGGATTTCACCAGTTTCCTCATTTCCCCTCTCCCTACCTTACCCCAGTTCCAACCTTCCAGCTCAGCACCACCCTCATGACCTGTCCCACCTGTCAATCTTCCTTCCCACCTATCCGCTACACCCTCCTCTCCGACCTATCACCTTTATCCTCACGTCTATCCACCTTTCCAGCTACCTCCACCCCACACCCCAGGCCCAGCGGGCCACCCCTCATTCCTGATGAAGGGCTTTTGCCCAAAACTTCGACTCTCCTACTCCTCGGATGCTGCCTGATCTACTGTGCTTTTCCAGCAACATACTTTTCGATTCTGACTAAACACAGGCAAACCACTTGCTCATATGGTATTTGGGAAAGTACAATCGAATTAAATGCAACTCAGCGAACTGGTACAGATAAATGAAACACTTTTTTTTTTCTGAACGAATCTGGTTTTGAACACTGCAGTGAGTCCGAATCAATATGGGGGCCGACACATGCCCTTTTTAACTCAAGTAGTGCACAAACCAAACAAAAAAGAACATTTTTTGTACTACCTATACCAAAAGAAATACGAAACATAAAGGCCTGAAATGACACCAAGTGAAACGTACATTACGTTAACAAGCAGGGACTGACTCAAACCTACCAGTTGCCAGATCCAACGATGCAGACTTTAAGAGGAGGAGCCATGGCCTATTTGCTGCTGCTCCTCTCAGCGGCTCTGTGCTCAGGCTCTGCAGCGGATTGCGGGACACTTTTGTAAACCACGTGCTCTCACCCAGGCAAAACACGCCTCTCGTCCCCCCCACCCTTTCCTGACCTCGCTCAGTGACGATTGGTGCAGAGAACCGTTACAACTTTTCAGTAATAACAGCACGGAGTATTCAAAATGGCAGGCTCTCCCAAAACGGGAAGGGGTAAGGATCCGAGAAGGTTCTCCTCGCTAAGCAATAGGCCTGGCTGCATTTCATTATCCCATAGAAAAAAAAAAGAGAGCAAGTTGAAACCTTTCGCGGCTTAGTGTTCAGGATCTGGGAAGCATCAATACCCTCAGGTGCCCACCCTAAATTAAATGACACCAAGCCCTCGAGTCATATTTACGACAGCGTCTTCCACAACCTTAAGGTACCCGTTTTGCAGTCCTTTTTGTTAATTCATTAATAGGACGTGGGCATCACCGGCTGGGCTAACACGAATTACCCGTCCCTAACCGCCCATTGAGGTGGTGGCACGGAGCTGCATTCTTGAACCACTGCAGTCCATGCGGTGTAAGTACACCCACAGTGCTGCGAGGGAGGGAGCTCCAGGATTTTGACCCAGCCACAGAGAAGGAATGGCAATATGGAGATATAACTGTCTCCCGCATAAAAAATAGGCCTTCAGCCCATCCAGTCTGCACCGGTCAAAAACAAGCACCTAACTTTCTAATCCTGTTATCCAAGACTTGACCCATAGCCTCATATACCTTAGCATTGCTAGTCTCCCATGATTAACATACTGCTTTTCGATCTCTTCTTTACCTCCTGACTTATTCTCTATCCTATCACAGTTACTGTCAGTATATAAGGGGCCTATAGACTATATCCTTTTTTTAAACCCCCACCCATATGGATTCCACAATCCAACCAGTCCATGCCAAACATAATCCCAAACTAAAGTAGTTCCACCTGCCTGCTCCTAGTCCACATCCTTCCAAACCTCTCAACATACCTACCCAATCTTCCAATCCAAGATCATTTCTTGCTATAATTCTCCATTGTAGACAATGTGACAGTGAAAATACACACAGCAAGACTTGCTCTGTGCCAATGATTAGATAATGCTTTTTATGGTGTAGGTTGAGAGATAAAGTTTACAAGACACTGCTCTATTTTGAAATACTGTAATGGGACATTTTATGTCCTTCAGAACAGACAGCATTCTAGCTGTTGAATTCTCCCTGAGTACTGGAGGTGAATGATAACCTAAATTCTATCAAGATTAAAGTAGTGCTGGAAAAGCACAGCAGGTCAGGCAGCATCCGAGGAGCAGGAAAATAGAAGTTTCGAGCAAAAGATTCATCAGGAATCTCCTGAATGGCTTTTGCCCAAAACATCAATTTCCCTGCTCCTCAGATGCTCCCTGACCTGCTGTGCTTTTCCAGCACTTCTAATCTCCAGCATTTGCAATACCCACTTTAACCTAATTTCTGTGTTCAAGTCTTTGGTGGACAATTTGAACCCCTAAGTTAGATTGAAAAGTGAGGAAAGCTGATGCATTTGATGATTTGAATTTGGCTGATTTTTCCAATCAACTCAAGTCTTATAGCAATCAACTAAAAACTGAATAAAGCTTCCTTGCCTTGCGAGATGAAACAGAAGCAAATCAGTGGTTCAGAAATCATCTTTACTGTTCATCAGATCTCTTATTTGGATTGCAACCTTTTAATCACACCCTATTATTCATTCACAGAATCACAAAATTGTTATGGTGCAAGAGACCATTCAGTCCATTGGGTCTGTACTGGATAAATCGTTTCGTGACCGAGTGCCTTTCTCCCACTCTTCCCCATAACCCTGTACAGTGGCTGACTATTTAAGTAGAAATAATGCCCTTTTGGATGCCTCAATTAAGCCTGTCTTCACCACATTTTCAGTTAGTACATTCCAGACTCAAATTACTTGCTGTATAAGTTTTGTTTCTTACACAGTGTTGCTTCTTTTACTATTTAATTACTGTAAAATTGATCTGAAACACTGGCTCTGGGGAAAAAAAGGTAATGACTTGCGTTGATACAGCAACTTTTCCAACTGCCCAAAGTCTCTCAGCACAGTTGTAATCTAAGAAGCATTTTTCAAGTATAAGTGTGAAATTTTGAAAATATTAGGAGCGGATGAGTGATCAGAACTCCTAACAGTTTAAAATTTCACAACATTTTTGCTCGTTTCCCTCAGCCACATTTACTGGTTCCTTTCCAAAAAAAAATTCCACGCTTCATTAAACTTGACAGTCTCAATTTGCTTTTCTGAATTGAAACAACCTGGTGTGCCACAGTCATGACTTTGTGCTCAATTAAAGGTTTCAGAAAACCATTCAATGCGGCAGTTGGGAGCGATCTGCGGTTCTACTACATGGCTTTTGATGGGTGCCATTTTCACCTAGGCATATCTACCTGCTGAAGAAATTGCTGCAGTCTGGGTGATGAGACTGAGTAGGGCTGTAGTGTTTGTAACAGCTGAGCCACAAAATCAGCATGAGAGAGAGAGAGAGAGAGAGAGAGAGAGAGAGAAGAAAGAAAAAGGTTCACCTTTTAAGGATATTCTCAAGTGAGGCATTGGTCTCAGGCCAATGGAAAAAAAACTAACTTTCATAATTTTGTGACATCCCAGTGAAGTAGTGTTCAGTTATGTAGGAAACATGGATGCAATTTGTGCACAGCAAGGTCCCACAAATCTTGATTAAGACTAGATCGTCCGTTTTCAGTACAGGACAGGACAGCAGAGAGATACCTAGTCTTCCTTCAAATACTACCTTGGGATCATGTACCCCATGTGAAGACAGACAGCGCTACAGTTTGATTTCTCATCTGAAAGATGCCACCTTTGATGATGTAGTAATCCCTCAGTACTGCACTGGAAGCATCAGCCTAGAATGCATGTTCAAATCTCAAAGTGCGAATTGAGCCCACAACATTCGGACTCACGTGAGGTTGCTACCACTTGGCCATGGCTAATTGAAGCTGTAGAATGTGTTTTGCGCCAGCAGATTGGAGCTTTGCGATCAGTTGCATCCTGCTCAATGATAAACTCTACCCACAGCCAGCAATGCATGAGGTTAGGAGAAATGAGTGATTGATCTCAACAAGTGCTCCAGTCTCTGCTGAGTTGGCTGATCAAGGCAGGATTGATACTTAGGGACAAACATTGACCTTAACAGGAGGCAGAGAAAATGGGCTCCCTAGCTGGAAACTTGTGCACTGACATGGGGTTCAACACAAATGCAATATTCTCACACAGGTTTCAATGTCCAATCTTTATTAGCATCACCCAAAAGGCTCATTCTATGGTGTGATTCTACCATTAATTGCCGAGTCCAAACACACCAAATTGTTTTTACAGCGAGTAACTAAAATCTAAATGCCTACTTGATTAACAAGTGTGTAGCCTCTGTCCATCCCCATCCAAAACCAAAACAAAATCAGTTCAGTTCTCATTAAGCAAGGAATATCAGTTGTACACAAACTGGTGAACACATTCAGAAATGCAGCACAGTATAGCTGGACTCCAAACTCTTCTGGAATAATTTAGTGACATTGGAACTAACTAATGTCATAAAACCCGTTCACTCCTTATTCAAATTGATCACTTACTGCATGCCACAGAAATTGTAGGTCAGCCTGTTTTGATTTATATGAGTAAAAGAAATCTCAAATTTAACCATGATTCACTTAACAAATTTGCAAATATGCATCAAGATGCTGCAGGATTTGCCTCCTAATACTGCGTGCACCCAAGCACTCCCCCTTCCTTCAACATTAAATGCAGGTGTACACTGCAGTAAATAAGACAGCAACATTCCGTATTGAAGGTTTTATTAAAACTGAGTGACACATACAAGCGTACAGTACAAAAGTCTGGTCCCTCAAAATACTACTCAGTAAAAATACAGATTATTGCAGCAATAACTGCAGAAGTTTAACTGTCTAAATACAGCTTGTTAGTGACTACGCCCATCCTAACCACATTCGTACCACACTTGAAAAGAGCAGGCAAGGAACAGTTTGAAACCCAATTACCTTCATATAGATTTTTCCTACATTTGAGAGAGGTGGCTTGCTGGAATATAGACCCCTAGATCACCTTGCAACACAGATAAAGGCTTACTCCAAACAGACTTCTGTATACTGGCCTGTTCAAGTGGTTTCAGCTTATGTATTTAACAGCAGTGTCAATCTTCATTGGAAATGTAACTGATGTAATACCCAGCTGGTCAGTGACTAACAGAGAAAGCCATTTGCCATTACTTTCATATTTGACCCAATGAAATTTTAGAAAATCTGCCCCCTTCAACTGGTTCATCTCCGGAAGCTATGGTTCAGTGGGATATGGCAGTTTTCCCCCCAACCGTACGGATAGCAAATGTTCATGAGAAAGTCAAGACATTGAATACTACTCCAGCATTCTATGATGGAGGACTGCAATAAAATGGATTCAGGCTGTGCTGGATATCCACATCAGCATTTTCCAGCAGAAATTACCAGGTAGTGATTTGGAGTGGGAACTCAGGCTAATTATTTTCTCAAGTTGAGTACCACGTGAACTTGGGACTTAATTGTTCACGTATGGTTTAAGTATCATACCATAGGGTACACCAAACTTGGAAGATTTTTAAACAAAAAGACTCTTTAGAGGGGAATGATTTTCACTTTATGGTGGTGCATAAATAAAACATTGGTGTGACAGTAGTTCTTGTTGAATGTCATGGTCAGGTGGAACAACTCTACCGTAATCCTACCAAATTATTTGAACAAATCTCTAACTTTACATTTAGAACTACCTTTTTTCAGCCACCTCCTGGCAGCATTTACCCTGCAGAAACTCACTCACTGAGAGCTTGATCATGAGTGTCAATAGGCTACATAATTGCAAAGAGCATTAGAATGCCCTCAAAGGTGGATAGTGCATGAGTAATTGCTGAAAACCAAATGCTAAAGTGCACACACCCATTCATTTAAACTAGATCAGGATGCGTATTAAAAGCCTTGCAACTAATTTCTTTACAATAGGGAGTTGGCGAAACCTGGTTTATCTAATTTCAGAGAATGGCATCAACTCTTTCCAAGCTGAATGGTAGAATCAAGTTATGATGGGCTCAGGTGAACAGCCTTATCTCACTGTCACAAGATTAAATTTGACTAATACATGTGGTTCACATGAAAGAGGGATCACACATGAATCAGCATAAGCTGCTACAATGCTGCTGCAAAGATCAAGAATGGTTGTGTGTCAGTTTGTCACCCCTTCACTTTTTGAAACTAATTAACTTTTTTAAAATCACTACAAAATATTGACTCCTAAGAAGCTGCGCTCTTCCAAGACTTAGTCCAACTGTTGCAGTTTATACAACTATGGACTGGGTTTCAATCACTGCTACGTGGATTTACATACATGTTCACAGAGGTAAGAGGTTACAAAGTAAGGTAAGAAGTTAACTGACCATTTAGTGCCCTGATCAAGACTGAAGTGTGTTTTGAAAAGTCCCTTATTTTCACCAGCTTGCCAGGTATTACTATGACCAATCAGTAGCATTGTACTGAGATCTGTTAAGACTAATGCAAAATACAAGGGTGATGTTTAGGGTCCAGCACACACAGTCTTGAAATTAAAGAACTGAATGATACATGAACAAGGAAACATACTATAACTTTATCAATGCATCAGATAAAGCAACAATAGCCAGCTGACCACCTTTAAATTGGAACTCGACATATTTTTCTCATCTAAAGCCAGAGAAAATTATCCCTTCATTTCTGGCCTTGCAACTTCTGATAGGAGTCAGGAGGAATAAAGAATAACACAAAATACATTCGACCCAGTATATAAAGCAGCACTGGAGTGATTTTTTTTAAAAAAAGTCATTCATTAATTTGGGTGTAAAACTCACTTTAAACTCGTAACTTCTCATTTGTTCAAAACTAGCAAGATGAGTTTCAAACCAGAGTATAAGAAACCTTTCAGTCTAAATTAGAATCAGCCTTCAAAACAAACAAGACAGAGGAAGAATGCATTGGAAATAGAAGGATTAATAACTCGATGTAACTTGCAGGCTAGTGATTTTTGGGTTTTCTTTTTAAATGCTGCAACCTAGCATGGCCCCCAACAGTTGGCAAGTGGCATTATTTAGCCCTGACATGAAAGGGTGAAGAAGCGCTGATCCACTTTCATGCAGATACCAATACTGCTGCAAATACACCACTGGCTCACTGATATTAAGGATTGCCAGAAGGAAGCATATGTTGAAGAAGGTAGCTGGAATCACAGTTTGTGGTCAAAATACTTGCCACTTTCAACACAAAGCCACTTTAAAAATAATGTAACAAAGTAAGCAAGTGTAACATCAAATCTGTTGGATCTAGCTTGCTAACGTGTCTCTATTAGTAGTTCTACTAAGTCATTTATATACCATTTTACATAGTTACTGAGGTCACCACGTGTGACTTATACTTCCCCAAATGCCAATAGAAGCTAACTTTATTTTCTAATCCTATGCTGTTTTATAAAGGGAACGTGTCAGTTGGACTAAAAGGTAGCAAAGAACACTTCAGGAGTACAAGGGCTATGCGGTGATTTATTTTGTGCAAGTGATGCATGTAGTTTTACAGTTTGTATACTGTAACGGAAATCTTTGTGCACTCATAAAACTGCGTTCAACCTTGAACCCAGACATCTCGTATCAACCTGCTGCCACTCATGGGACGAAGCCACACAGGTTGCTTATGTATTACGGATGCCAAGAGCTTGTTCAAGCTCCTGTCTTCTCTGCTGCACCTAAAACAAACAAGAAAGGAGAAAGAAAGTTGCTCATCCATCTTTACTGCAAAAAGTACAACACAAAAGCAAAGGGTCCATTTTCAGAACACCTGATCCAGCGGAAACAGCACGCAATGGCATGCTGTCGCTGTCACAATGCTTTCCTGGACCTACCTGGTGAATAAAAAGAGCACTTCAAATCACGTACAGAAGACCCCAACTAGCATAGCTCGACTGAACTGGAAAGTGAAAACATGCTAGACACTAGCATGGTTGAGTAGCCCCAAAGGGCAGGTTCCTCTCTGCTGCGGTCAGGCAGGGAGTCAGAGTGCTCCACAAAGATAATTGGGCATTATCACTGACCCCCAATCAACATACTGTCCTTCGGCCAACAGGCAGAAAATCGACCAGTTTGGGGAAGATGGGCATCACAACCTAAACATTAGAGCCAAACCTTTCAGGAGTGAAATTAAAAAAATACTCCTGCACACAAAATGGAACAGTTGTTTGGAACTCTTTTCCACAAATGGAAATAAGTTATTGGGTCAATTGTATAGAGATTGATGACATAATTGATTCCTGTTTGTGTGTCTGCGACCTCCTTTGATGTCAGTGGCTGCTTGGTCAGCCTGACCAAGATCACTGAAGTTTTATGCTGGGAATCTCCAGCATCCCCACACGGTGACAGAAGTGAATTTCACATTGAAGATCATTTGAGCTCTCAGCGAGACCAACTTCAAGGTGAGCAGCAAATGTCCCTGCTGCACAGTGGGTTGAAAATCCAGCCCATATTTTGAAATTCAAATAGTCCATCCTTTGCCCTTTACTTTGGTATGGCAAGAAGATGTTTACTGAAGAATTGAACAATTTCATAACAATGTACTGGAGGTCATTTAAGAAGCCAACACAATGACAGAGAAAGGGAAACCATTCAACACTTGTTTGTCAAAGGCCTGACAAATGCATCCTTATGAGTAAGCTGCCTCCAACAGATTTGCCCCTTTCACAACAATGTGGTTTAACTTGTATAAAAAAACAACAATGTCATATCACAAGTGTACTCGTTTCCCAAAGCAATCTTGTTTCTGGTCTCTGAGCACAGTTGCCATTTTGTGGACAAGTTTGTGCTCTAAGCATAAAATGATGAGTCTGAGGTAGTGTCAATCTTCCTCTTCCTCAATCACGCATGGGGATTTCAGGTATGAGAGAGATACATCCCACTGACACCAGATTTAAGGAATAATACAGATTATGCCAACTGAACAGTGCCAAAGTCCCCATTACAAAGTAATTAAAACAAAAATTTCACCCAATGATGGTCAATTCTGATCACACTCTTACCTTAGAATAGAAGTATCTGCAAACAGCTTCTTGAGCCCAGGGCTGGAAGTAGAACTCTGCTCTGCGCTCCTCCTCTGGGTTTCCTACCACATCAGTCATAGACTACAAATACAAAATATCAAACACGTGACTGGAATAGACAGATGCAATTTAAAAATAAATGGTGTCGAAGGTTCCCAAGATTCTATGCAAGTTACCAGGGGTAGGCCAAGTTCACTCGCTATCGAAACATCAGGGGGACAGATGGGCTTTTGGCAATTGCACTTTGCATTTCATTAGCGCATCACAGAAACACAGGATCAGCAATGCAGCTGAACACCACCTTTCTGCCACTTCATGCTGTCGGACAAAGTGCAAATATTGCAATGTAAAGTGGCTGTAAGAAGTGGAACAAATGCTCAAATTTGTTTTGGGCAGTAATACAGAAAGCATGGGGCATTGCGAGGATCAATACAAGTGAGTTTTTTTTCTAAGGTAATGATTAAGTGTCTTATATCTACGTACATAGGAACAAAGAAACAGGAGCAGCCAATCAGTCCTTCCAGCTTGCCGCACTATTCAATTTGATCACAATAGTTTTGTGCTATAAAGGTAGATCATTATTGCAACATTGGAAGATTTGAGACTTCATATTCCACAAGTTTTATTTATTTATAAAAATCCATAAAAGCAAAGTGCTTGTTTTTGCTGTTCTTTTCCTGAATGCTGTACTGGTGTATAGATATTCAATTAGATCAATGCTCTTCAAAATAAACGTATTCATGGACGGGAGTTTGGCCTATTAATTGTAAGTGTTTTTTTTTATCAGAGTGACTTACGAAAGCATTACGAATGTAGGGGGAGACCAAAACAATACAGCAGTTTGCTTCCATGTATCAGCCTATAAATGTCTAGATTGTCATTTAAATTTCACAGCTTCCAGAATTCAAGACCCTGAGCCTACTCACAGCTTGGCAATTGCCAGCGCCCGTTTTACTGCTGGTTATACACTGGCAGTGCAAACTACTGTCGCAATTACTTTGTAGTATTAGGAAGGATCTCCTGACGTTCTGTCACATAATGCCTAAAGAAGTGGTTTCATCCTGGGTGAAACTGGCAGCAGCAAATATGAACAGACCTCTGGAGGTCACAACCGCACCTTGAGCATTACAAAATGCCCCATGTCACTGCATTTCAGTTACAGGGAGGCTGGGACCTCAGTCTTTCACACAGATCATGAACACACGTCTAATGTCGCTGACCTGTATGGACCTTCTGGTCCGGCTGAATTGGAAAACATTATTACGCAGTTGCTGTTCTTGCCATGAACTTGGCTTGAAGCATAAACGGCTCAAGTTTAGAGCATCCAAGGCAATGTTCTACCATGAGAGAGGAAAAAAAAGACAAAGAGCAAGAGAAAAGATAAAGAAAGAAGACCTCCATGAATGTGGGCAATCAGGAGCAACTCTTCATGGTCTGAAACAGAAAGTCAACTGGCTGACTGATACCCAGCTAGTATTCAAAATGGCCCAGCTTGATAATAGGCAACAGAAGCTAATGAATCATGTGCACCTCTCATACCCAACAAAACAAGACCAATCCTGGCCACGACAACTGGGCCAAGGTGCCAGGTTTTACTTTTGCTTTGCGCAGTTGAGTTCAAACAGAGGGAAAAGTTTCCATTTCTATCGGAGCAGAATCCATTTGTAAATTTTTAAACCCCAAAAGAAAAACTTGTATTAACAATAGGGATTCATGTTCGGACTTCTCTTCAGACAAGAATGAAACATTTGAGCATGGGCAGAGTAAACAGAACAGGATTTGATAATTAGTGGAAAGGATGTAAAAAAGGCACAGGGAACGGGGTAGTTGTGTAGAAAATGCAGGTTAATATAGAAATGAGAACTTTTAAAAAAAAAGTGTGGTGGTGGGACATGGGGAGTCAAAGAGAATGGTGGCAGGGCTGTGTGTGGAAGAGGGGAGAGAGAATGGAAATACACCCTAACTAGTTCAATGGAATTTGGCTATGGCTGCAGATTGGTTCAAGTTTAAAATCAAAAGCACTAATGGAATCTTAAGAGTTCATTTACATGGCAACCTAAAGGCAAGGTGGTAATGAATCTGCTGCTTAGGTTAAAGTTAGAGTTATGTGGGCAAATTCATGGAAAGGACATGAGAACCTTGCAAATGGTGCAACTCAGATTTATGAGGATGCACAGAAATAATTATTGAGAGACTTGAAATGCTCCACATATTCACTGAAAAGAGGCAGCCATGGGAGAAGCAAATAGATGTGCTCAAAATGTTAGAAATATTTGAAGAGGTATCCACTGATTAAATTATGGCATAAGTTCAGAATAAGTACAGGTATAAAGAGGGTTAAAATGATCCCTTTTCACGTGCAGGAATATCAGAATGTGGAATATGCTATTACAACTGGGAGCTGTGAAAGCCATGTTGATCACATTACTGAAAATGGGATAGTCAGAGGAATAGTAGTAAATGCTTCAGGCAGAGCAGGGCAATGACATTGAATAGTTCCAATACAGAGCTTGTGCAGTCAGTGGAATAAAATGATCTCCTCATTGAGGTGAAATTTCTATACAATTAAGCCTTTTCAGACTTTTGATCATCTCACGGTCATAAACCTAATGCAAAGCTCTGAACCATTGAAACAAGTGGTTGTTGCCATCCAAGGCACTCCTATGTAGACAATGACTGAAAAGCAAACCTTGCTGCTCACGGTCTGCTGGAAACTGCAAAGGTACAAACATTCCGCAGGCAATGACTGGATTTGGATCTAGGGCTGTAATTTGCGTACCCTTACTATACATCACATTCACCAAATTTACAGTCAAACCTCTTGCTGTGATATCTATTAAAATCCGTGCTTTCGTATTTATTAGCTGTCAAACTCGCTGTAAAAAATGAATGAAAGTGTGCATTATTTAGCGCCTTTCCTGACCTCACCATGTCCCCAAGTGCTTGCAGCCCAATTAACTACTTTTGAGGTGCAGTCCTGGTTACAATGAGAAGCCAAATGCAGCAGCCAATTTGCGCATTGCAAGAAGCAAAAACAGCCACGAGATAATGACCAAATGATTTTTCTTAAAGCCCTGTTGGCTGAGGGATTAATATCAGCTAGAACACAAGAATGCTACTGCTCGTCTTCCCAGTGCTATTGATGGACAAACAATCTATTCACAAAGCCTTTCTTGTCTATAGGATCTGTGCAACTGGAATTACATACCTACTTTCAAATCATACAACATGTCTGAACTGAGTCTCCTACATTCACATCTGTAATGGAAATCACCCACATAAACATACTGCAGTATAATTACATCCACTTGCCAGTGGGAGCATTGCCGGTCTTGGAATAAAGAGGTGAAATGAAAACAAAATATGTCCATTTGGGGGTCTCTAGCACAAATGTGGACATAAGAATTAAAATGGCAAGTTTTACAGGAAGTGCTTACAGACGCAGGTCAGGTTAACATTTCTGTTTAACTACCAGCACCAAGAATGTATTTTGAATGCACTAACTGCTGCCTGCTGATATTGATGATTATTAAGCTCACTATGGTAAAATGGAACAGAGAGTCCAAGACAGCGTAGTTTGGGAATGGCTCAGAGAAAGGAGAGGCTTGGCAGACTGAATGACATTTTTCTGTCCTAGGCTCTTATTTTGGCAGTAATAAAAACGAGATGCAATATTTAGCAAGAATGTGGCTTTTTGGGTTTAAAATAAAGCCAGTGTTTATTTTAATAAAAAGCTCAATCAGGAGAATTAATGCAAAGTACAGCAATTCAAAATAAGACAGCAATGTCATTCCGGTAGGTCAAGTATCAATTCAGCTTGTGAGCTGCTCAACAATGTGGTTGAAGTCTTGTTTTCTGAAAGATTACTCAGCCCCAAATACAACAATGCAAATAATACCAGCATGACTCAGCAGAAAGGCAGGTTGTTTGCTACAAATGATTAAGATAAAGGCATAAACCAGTTTATGATGGCAGACTGGACAGGGAGATCAGAAACTCATACTGGGTTGAACCTACAAACAGCAATCTCGATCCTTTTATCCAGAAAGGCACTCGAACACCAGATTCTTCAATGAAATATAATTCACCCCAGGCATTATGCAAAAAAGGAATACACACTAACCCAGCTATTATGGTGATTTATAAAGATATCAAGTGACACGCCAAAGAGAAAAAGGTAACCAGTATGACTGTCACAGGAGCAAACTTAATCATCAATACCTCACATGCGGCTATGGAAGTGGCTCTACATTAGGCTTACTCTCTCTCTTGCTGCACTTCAATACTGTGCACACTAATCTATGTTTCCTGCATACTTTGTCGATAAACAACAATGTCTGTTTATAATAATGGAAATTAAAAACCTCAAGCCTGTTATCCAACAATTCACTACAGGCAGTTCAGATTGGAAGTACAGTATTTTGGTTAAATAATCAGATATAAAATTCCCTTCTACTCAATACATTCTTATGATAACAAATTAAGGACTTTTGAATAATGTTTCTTATAACTTGGAAGTGAGAGACTTGTGAAATAAACATTATTCCAATAAATGCCCATGTCTGATGTAACAGTTTCACTAACTAGTTTTGCTCACAAGTACAGTGCATAGTGTTGCATTGTCAAAAGAACGTATAGTCAAAGAGAAGCTATATATGATTTCAGATGGTGAAATACATACCTTCAGGTCACGGCACTGGGACTGCAACCAGTCATTGATGAAGCCCTGTGGATCTCTGGCAAAACTCAACATGAACTCCCTCTGTGTCTTGAGCTGGTTAATGGTCTCTATTGTTTCATGGATCTGTGAAAGTAAAGCAGCGGGGTTACACACCTCAAACTCAGAAAGGAGATTGCAGCTGGC
This sequence comes from Chiloscyllium plagiosum, assembly GCF_004010195.1. Taxonomy (NCBI): domain Eukaryota; kingdom Metazoa; phylum Chordata; class Chondrichthyes; order Orectolobiformes; family Hemiscylliidae; genus Chiloscyllium; species Chiloscyllium plagiosum. The sequence goes on from NC_057752.1 coordinate 2,877,113, forward strand.
TAATGGTCATTCTTGGTGGTAGAGGCTGCAGGCTTGGAAGATGATGTCACAGGAGCTTTGACAAGCTGCTGCAGGGTCAGTGGGACACTGCTGCTACTGTACATCAACGATTAAGAGAGTGAATGTTGAAAGTGGTGGATGTGGTGCCAATCAAGCGGGGGCTGCTTTGTCTTGAATGGTGTCAAGCTTCTCGAGTGTTGTTGGAGCTGCACCACCAGGTAAGTGGGGAGTATATTCCATCACACTCCTGCCTTGTAGGTGGTAGACAGGCTTTGGGGAGTCAGGTGGTGAGTTACACACTGCAGAATTCTCAACCTCTGACATGCTCTTCTCGCCATTTATATGGCCAATCCAGTTTAGCTTCTGGTCACTAGCAAACATCAAGTTATTGATGGCAGTGGATTCAGTAAAAGTAATGCCAATGAGCGTCAAAAGGAGATAGCTAGATTCTCTTTTGTTGGTGATGGTTATTGTCTAGCACTTGTGTGACATGAAAATGACTTGCCATTTATCAGCCTGAATTCTGTCCATATCGTGCTGCATACAGGCATACACCATTTCAGGAACTGAGCTGTAGTAAACAGTACTGAACGCTGTTCAAGCATAAAAGAGTGTAAAGAAAGAGGAATAGACGAGATGGCCCTTGAGGTTGCCTCAGTATTCAATGCAAACATTTCCACTTTCCTGCCTTGGATGATAACAGATTAGTGTAGAATAGATGGGCTTCAAATTATTTTCACAGGTCGGCGCAACATCGAGGGCCAAAGGGCCTGTACTGCGCTGCAATGTTCTATGTTCCATCCCATACCCCTCAATTCGGATACCAAAAATCTGTTCATCATGGCCTTGAATATTTTCAACAATGAAAATATCCACAACTTCTAAAAATCTGTTTGAGACTTTACATGCACTCAAATAACCATCCAATGACCTCCATCTCTATTGCACCTCAGTTGAAACATTAATAGAGACCAAAACTGTGCATATAATCGAATTAGGTCTCACCAAATTCATGTAAAATTTTCGCAAGACTTCCTTATTCTTGTACTACAGTCCCCTTATACTACAGCCCCTTTGCCATTTCCCTTCCTCATTGCTTGCTTTTCCTGAACGCTAACTTTGTGCATTTCTTACACCTTAGTCCCTCTGAACATCAAGATTTAAAAGCTTCACGCCTTTTAGAAAATAATATCTCATTACTCTCACAACCAAAGCGAGTAAATTCTCACCTTCCTACATTATACTCCATCTGTCATCATCCTGCTCATTCGCTTGACCTGTCTAGCTCTTTGCAGATTACATTTTCCTCACAGCTGACATTGCCAGCAAACTTCCATGAAAACACAGTAAATGTTTCTAAGCTATTAACACAGATTAGTAATATCTGAGGTCCCAGCACCAATCCTTGCCGCACTCGACAATTCAGTCTGCCAACATGAAAGTGACCTATTTATCCCTACTCATTGCTTTCTGCCTGCTAACCAATCCTTACCCATGCTGATATATCAACCCAACTCCATGAGTTCATGCCTTACCTTTTGTGTGGCACCTTGTTGAATGCCTTTTGGGAATACAAGTAAACTACATTTGCTGGTTTCCCTGTGTCTACCCTACTAGTTTCATTCTCAAAAAACTGACATTTGTAAACATATTCTTGCTTCCATAAAACCATGTCGACTTTGTCTGATCATACTACCACCAGCAGACATCCTTGCTTCTGACCTTACGATGGAGGCAAAGCCATTGATGAAGCAGTTGAAGATGAGTGTCTAGGCCATTACCTGAAGAGATTCTCCCCATGCTTGAGCAAGGAGCCTCAGGTTCAAGTCTCACCTGCTCCAGAGGCACATATTCACATTTCTGAACGGACTGATGAGAAAATATCTACCTGAAGGAAGTTCTGCAGCAAAGTCCTGGGGCTGAGATTAGATTAGATTACCTACAGTGTGGAAACAGGCCCTTTGGCCCAACAAGTCCACACCGACCTCCGAACAGCAACCCACCCAGACCCATTCCCCTACATTTACCTCTGCACCGAACACTACGGGCAATTTAGCATGACCAACTCACCTAACCTTTGGACCGTGGGAGGAAACCAGAGCACCCGGAGGAAACCCATGCAGACATGGGGAGAATGTGCAAATTCCACACAGACAGTTGCCCGAGGCGGGAATTGAACCCGGGTCTCTGGTGCTGAGAGGCAGCAGTACTAGCCGCTGAGCCACTTTATAATGCTGCTAAATTTGTCAACTATTTGAGCAATGGACTAAGGCGCCCTAAACCTGAGAAAAAAAATCACTGAACAGCTTTTTAAAAAAGCTTAGTACATTGACGGTAAAATCTATTCTGCACACCAACCTGAGAATAAAAATTCCTTTGAATCTCGAGCTTTGCGTTGTCTAACTAGTTACAATCTCTGGTCCTTTCATCATTTAAGACTGCAATAAAAGGTTATCTGACCAGAGGGAGACGCAGTAAAGAGTCTTCACTCTTGGTTTCGGTCAGGCATCAATACCAAATTTAAACTAGTGTGAAGTCAAAGACCTGAACTACAGAAGTTAGAATGTTCCAAGCTAACCTTATTATCGAGAGCAGCAATTTCCTGCTGGCTAGCAGTAGAAAGGAGAAATGAATTCATCTGAGTCTTTAGTGTGTCGTCCACTTCAACATCAATGTCATAACATGCAGTCTTCTTCTGATCATTTGGGTCCACACTGAAACATTAACAGGAATTGGTATGATATTGTAGAATACAATGGCATGCATTAAAGCTGTAGTGATATTAGTTCGCCGATGCATTCGTTTGGCTCGAATACAGATATCTGCTAAATACAAGCAGGTCACAATGTTGACAATGTGTTATGCAGTTACAGATTACATATCTGCAAAAAGGTTCCTGCTTTTGAACTTGTGCTTCCGACAATGTCAATATCTCACTGTCAGACTGCATCAGAGAAAGCTAAAACAGTCCAAGGTTAACACCTTGTAAAGCCTTGAACCAGTTAAAATACACTGCAAGTCAACCTGTTCAGTGAAATGAAAACCCAAAGGAATAACGCTCAAATAAATTAGTAGAGTCATAGAGATCTACAGTATAGAAAAAGGCCTTTTGGCCCATTGTGCCCATGCCAGGCCAAAGCAACCACCTAATAATTCTAATCATATTTGCCAGCACTTGGTCCATAGTCTTGTATGCCTTGGCATTGCAAGTGTATCTGTAAATACTTAAATGCTGTGAGGGGTTCTGCCTCTACAACCCTTAAAGGCAGTGAGTTCCACATTCCCATCACCCTCTGGATAAAAAGGTTTTTCCTCAAATCTCCCTCTACCCTTTCACCTGTTGCCTTAAATCGATGCCCCCGGTCATTGATCGCTCCATTACGGGAAACCGTTTTTTCTTGTCTACCCTATCTATGCCCCTCATCATTTTATACATCTCAATCTGTGTCCTCTCAACCTCCACTGCTTTCAGGAAAACAACCCGTCTGTCCAAACTCTCTTCATAACTGAAATGCTCCAGCCTAGGCAACATCCTGATAAATCTCATCTGCACCCTCTCCAACACCATCACATCCCTCCCTGTAATGTGGATTCCAGAACTGCACACTTCAGAACTTAGCCGTGGCCTAATCAATGTTTTATACAGTTCCAGCATAGCCTCCCTGCTCTTAAACTCTATGCTTTGACTAATAAAGGCAAGTATACCATCAGCCTTCTTAAACATTTTATCCACCTGTCCTAATACTTTAAGGAACCGGTATAGATGCACACCAAGGTCCCCCTGATCCTCAGTGCTTCCTCGGGTCTGACTGTTCATCATATATTCCCGTACCTTATTTATCGTGCCCAAGTGCATTACCTCACATTTATTCAGCATAGAGTGTGCTTTGAGAAATGTGTCAACAATTGTCAGAACTTATTATTCAGAAGCTTTGTAATGAATGGACCAAGTTCAAATGCTGTACCTGATAATATGGTTGATGATGATGGGCTCAGGTGGCATCAACAGAGCATGTAGTCTCTGAGGGATTTCTGAGAACTTCATTCGCTGGCATTCAAAGATCTACAAAAAGAGAGAAAGCATATTCAATAAAATCAGGGTCCAGCTGTCATTTAAAAATAAGACCCACATATACCATCGGCTGCCAGGCTCAGTTGGTAACGCATTCATCTCTGAATCACAAGGTTCAAAGTTTAAGCTCTACTTCAGGGTTTAAGCATAAAACAAAAAGCAAGACTGGCACTCCAGTGCAATTCTGAGGGGATGCTGCACGGTCCGAAGTGTCATCTTTCAGGCATGTCAAACTAAGGCAGTCCTTTGTCTGCTAGAAGATCCTGGGGAACTATTTCAAAGAGGAAGAGAATTATCCCCAGTGTCCTAGTCAATATTTGTTTCTAAATCTACAAGATGATTATCTAGTCTTTATTATGTTGCTGTATATGAGTGCTTGTTGAATGTGAATCAACTCTCGCATTTTATACAAGTGAGTGCACTTTAAAAAGCAAGGTCCTTCTTTAAAAAAAACCTATAATTCCTAACAAAACATTAGTAGACAAAGCCTGACACTGTGATGTAGGAACCCAGATGCAGTCAGAAATCTGGGCACCTTTTGCATGTCCACATCTAAAACAGGACACAGTTTGAGCCCTACCTCAAAAAAAACACTTACTTCAAGTCTTTACACTAGCCCACACAACAGTCTCAGCATTCCAAAAATGAATTCGTTATATACAAAGTGGAGATAGTTTTTTTAATTAATGAAAGTAAGTATGCATTTTAATCTTATGGTTCATGAAAGGAAAAGATAGGTGATTTTTGAGAAGATTTGTTTTGTCACCATGCTAGGTAACATCAGTGAGCCTCCATGAAGCACTGGTGTTCTGTCCTGCTTTCTATTTGTGTGTCTTGGTCTGTTGTGGTGGATGATATCACTTCCAGTTCTTTTTTCTGAGAGGTTGGCAAATGGAGTCCAAATTGATGTATTTATTGATGGAGTTCCATTTTGAATGCCAGGCCTTTAGGAATTCCCGTGCATACCTTTGTTTAGCCTGTCCAGGGTGGAGGTATTATCCCAGTCGAACTGGTGTCCCTCTTTGTCTGTATGTAGGGATACTAGTGATAGTAGGTCATATCTTTTGGTGGCTAGTTTGTGGTCATGTATCCTGGTGGCTAGTTTCCTGCCAGACTCTACCCGATGTAATGTTTGTTGCAGTCCTTGCAGGGTATTTTGTACATGACATTCATTCTGCTGTTGATTAGTACAGGATCTTTTAGATTCCTCTGGAGCTGTTTCGGTGTGTTGGTAGGTTTGTGGGCTACCATGATGCCTAGGGGCTGGAGTAGTCCGGTCACCATCTCTGACATGTCTTTAATGTGTCTTTAACATGGCAGGGTGGCTAGAGTCTCTGGGCGGGTTGTGTCGTCTTGTTTAGGTTTGTTATGTAAGAATCAGTGGACTGTGCTTATCGGGTACTCGTTCTTGAATAAGTTGCACAGGTGTTTTTCTTTGGCATTTCATAGTTCCTGGGTGCTGCAGTGTGTTGCAGCTCATTTAAATAATGTCCTGATGCAGCTCAGTTTCTGGGTGTTGGAATGATTGCTCCTGTAGTTGAGTATCTGGTCAGTGTGTGTCACTTTCTTGTAGATGTGGATCTGCAGCTCTCTGTTGGCTTTTCATTCTACTATGGTATCTCGGAAGGGGAGTCTGTTGTTGTTCTCTTCCTCTTTGGTGAACTTTATACCATTAAGAATGTTGTTTAGGAGTTTCTTCTAATTTGTTGCGTTTCATGATGACAAAGGTGTCATCCACATAGCGGACCCATAGCTTGGGAAGGGCTGTTCGTTGCATCCTCTGCATAACTGCTTCTGCTAAGAAGTGGGGAGTGGCCAGAGTACCTGTAAGCATTACCAACTGCCCTGTATAAAGGGGATGGGTTTCCTTTGTTTGGGGGCCTCTTTGACACGACTTTGCATGCCTGCGAAGAGGGTCAAAGGGGGTCACCTAGCTTGTACAGGCTTTAATAAACTTTACCTGTTTGCAGAAGGTGTGTGTGAATTGCATCTTGTGTGTGAAACCTCAGGAAAAAGAACCTAACACCTGGGCATTGCAAACATCGTAGCCATGGAAATTTTGCTCCTGGTATCATTGCTGGAAGGACTGGCCATCCTCCCAGCAGACTGATTGGAGTGATATGTTGGCACATTGTCAGAAACTTGGTGCTTACAATCGAGGTAGATTACTATCTTAGCCATAGTTTAGGTGTCGAGAGCACACAAAATTGCTTGCCTTTAGAATTAAGTATTACTGCCTGATTGTTTTGCCATGTTCATACTAAGACATTAGGGGAAAATGTTTCAACTATATGCAACAATGTTTTGACAGATTCTTAATTCATGATTCCTGTTGGTCCCACTGTTCCACCAACAAAAATCTTGCGCTGGTCGAATCTCAAAAAATAGTAATTCAGCCACTTAGCCCTTTACAAAATCTAGGTGGACATAGTCTCAACGTCTATCGCCATTATGACACGTCACTAAAGTACTAGTGACAACATGGCTACACAGTCAACCTAATGGATGTGTCCTAAACTGATTTGGGCACTGGTATGTTCAACATGGAAAGACCTTAGAAAGTACCGTATTAAAATACAGAACCACTTGAAATGTAATAGTCCAGGTTTTTGAAAAATCTTTGGATTTTGCTTTTCAGTTCATATGTCAGCATGTAATATAGGCATTGTGGAATCTCAGAATTGCTACAGGACAGTAGAGCTCATTTGTGCCCACACCAGCTCTCCAAATGAGAATGCAACTTCTAATCTGCAGCCCTACATTCATCTAAAATATCCAAGCTCCTCTCGTTTCAGCCTCAGGAGCTTCTCCCATTTTAAACGGTCCACGATTTGTGGCTGCGCCTTCAGCTGTTTCGGCCCGGAGCTTCAGAATTCACATCTAAACTTTGCCAGCTCAGTTTCCTGTTTTAAGAGGCCTTTGAAAGCCACCAAGCTTTTGGTCATCAGTCTGAACGTCAATGTTTGCTCTACAACATTGCCGTGAAGCACCGAGGAAGGTTTCACTCAGGTAAGGCGCTGCGGAAATTCAAACTGCTGCCGTTATCACCGACCCTGGTTATTCTGCACATTGATTCTTGTGGTTTTCTGATATTAATGCAAACAAATAACAAATACACACATCCATTATATAAGCAAGAAAATGCTTCAGGGTGGTTTATAAATTGGAGTGCCCAGGTATTTTATTCCAAATGAGCAACTTCTCTCAATACATCTAAAAGTAATGGTCATATTTGGAACTACCTGTGGTTGAGTACCTTCAAGGGGATTTGTGCATTGATTTGAAGAGGCTCAACCCCATATTACAATGAGAGATTGGTATACTCATTGGAGAATAGATCTCTTCCTTAAAGTAGCATTATAGGTATTCAAACTGTCGCCATTTTAGATCTAGACAACTTTAGTAAATAAACCACTGAAGAGGTGGCTGTAGGACAATGCACATGCAACAAGCTGCTCTGAAAACCCAGATCCACACTTTGACAGATGTGAAAAAATTTCACCACAGCAACTGTTACAATCCATAACACTCAAAAGAAATTGTCAATATTCCAAATCAAATTACTCACTTCATTCTTAAAACAATGTCAATTTGCCCCATCTCCTAACTTTAACGGATACTTTCTTAAAAAACAAATCCCAGGATCCTTGCCAAAAACTAATTGTTTGGGTCAATCTTTACCTGTGTACCATGTTTCATTAAAAGTCACTCATTAGCTTTTGAGGTACATTGTTTAAAGATAACAGAGTAACAAACAAGGGCAAAAATATTACCCCATCCACTTTCAAGTGACAGAGATAAATATCAGCAAGCTGTAATGATTAGAGGTTACAATCGTCCTGATGTTGCAGCGTAGAAAAGCCTGTATTAAAATCAATTTTACATGGCAGCGTTTCATTCAGCAGATAACCTGGTTGAAGTATAGTGTTAATCTACTGTAACAGCCAATCTCTGCATCTTCTCTTTCAAACATCACCTGAATTTCAGTACAGTTGTGCATGAGAAGAATAGAATCTTACATCCCAATGAATGCTCAACAGCAATTCTAAAGGAAATAATTCAAATCCAGTTGGTGAAAACAAACCACTTTTAAATGACCCACTTCCTTCCCACCTTACGTTTGATGCCTGCACGAACCTGAGCATGGAGTTAAAACTCAATTTTGATCAACATAAAGTCGCGCGAGACTTGGGAGTTAAACAGTTACATTTGGCCTTTGCAATGGGATAACTAACAAAGTTATATTTTTACCCCATTTTTTCAAAAGACAATGCATAACTGCAGGCATGTCCAAGTTGTAGCCAGTGGATTAAGAGAACCCCCAACGTTGAACAATCCAACCTGCGAAAAACCTACAGTATAGCTTCATTTGTGTCTATATTTTAGATTTGCTAGTTTATCTTGCTTCATACTTGTGAAACTGGAGCTTTGCACAATTGGGGGATGAACCCAACGCCTACTGCTCAGAGTACGAAGATACATAGGAATATATAGGGGCAGCACGGTGGCTCAATGGTTAGCATTGCTGCCTCACAGCATGAGGGACCCAGGTTCGATTCCAGCCTTGGTTGACTGTCTGTGTGGAAGTTGAACATTCTCCCAGTGTCTGCGGGGGTTTCTTCCCACAATCCAAAGATGTGCAGGTTAGAGTCAACTGGCCATGCTAAATTGCCCCATAATGTTCAGAGATGTGTGGGTTAGGTTCATTAGTCAGGGGTAAATATAGGATAATAGGATAGGGGAATGGGTCTGGGTGGTTTACTCTTCGGAGGGTCGGTGTGGACTTGTTGGGCTGATGGGCCTGTTTCCATACTGTAGGGATTCTATGATAATGGCACACACCAAGCAGCCCACAAAGAGACAAAAACTCTAGACATGTCTGCATTAGCAAATAAAGCTAAAGTGGAGATTGTGTGGGTTAAAAAGCACACATCCTACCTGGTTTTTCAATTGCATTAACGTATAGATACAAAGCACAATGATATTTACCTGCTGGAGGTATTTGTCACAGTTGATGAACTCCCGCTCATGGGAATCCTGCAGCTTGTGTGTTTTAATGTACTGCCAGAGAGCCTGGATGATGACAGGCCGGGTCTGAGTGTGGATGCCCAGCAGACGTGCCAGTCGCGGATCCAATTTAAACTGGGGTGGCTGCAAGGAAAATACAAACGTATTGGTACACAGACCCAGCAAGGCCACCAACTAAACATTCACCAGGTACTTGATCTAGCCGATGGCACTTTTGTGTCTCAGACTGTTAAGTTTGCTCGCTGAGCTGGAAGGTTTGCTCTCAGACGTTTCAACACCATGCTAGGTAACATCATCATTGAGCCTCCGTTAAAGCACTGGTGTTCTGTCCCACTTTCTATTGGAGCGTCTTGGCCTGTTGTGGTGGGTAATATCACTTTTGGTTTGATGTGATGTTTGATGGAGTTCCAGTTTGAATGCTATCAACGAGCATGTCAATTTGGACCCCATTTACCAACCCCTCAGAAAAATGAACCGCAAGTGATATTACCCACCACAACAGGCCAAGACACATAAATAGAAAGCGGGACAGTACACCAGTGCTTCAACGGAGGTTCAGACTATGCTACCTAGCATGGTGAACAAACCTTCCAGCTTAGTGAGCAAACTTACAACCTGAACTACAAACCTTCACAAAAATCGCAAACGTTTGTGCCTGCATGCAGGAGAATGTTTGTCGCCATCCTGAGGCTGCACAGAGCTCTGCAGAACTAGTTTTTACATCGCCCAAGTTGAAAATTCAAAAGCAAACAAACATGGATGTAACAGTATCACAACTGAGTAAAGGTAACTATCAAGACGTGAGGGAGGAGCTGGCCAGAGTTGATTGGAAGGAGAGCCTAGCAGGGAGGATGGTGGAGCAGAAATGGCAGGAGTTTGAGGGTAATGTGGGAGACCCAGCACAAATCGATCCCAAGGAAGTAGAAGCATACTAAGGAGAGGAGGCGGCAACCATGGCTGACAAGAGAAATCAGGGAGAGCATAGAAACAGAAGAACAAGCACACAATGTGGTGAAGAATAGTGAAAAGCTAGAGGATCGAGAAGCGTTTAAAAACCAGAGGATAACTAGAATAGCAATAAGGGCGGGAAATGGGGCAGAAGATGAAATAAAAGAGTGAGCTTGCTAGTAATATAAAAAATTGCAAGAATTATTCTTCATATCTAAAATGTAAGAGAGAAGCAAGACTGGACATTGCTGGAAAATGAGGTGCAGAAGTAGCAATGGGGAACAAAGAAACTGCAGAGGAACTGAATAGGGACTTTGCATCTGTTTTCACAGTGGAAGTCATCAGCAACATACCACAACTTCAAGATAGGTGCAAAGGTGAGTGCAGTGGCCATCACTAAGGTGAAGCTGAAAGGTCAAAAGGCAGATAAATCACCAGGACCAGATCACCTATACTCCAGAGTTCTGAAGGAGATAGCTAAAAGAGATCATAGAGGTATTGGTGACGATTCTTCAGGAATCACTGGAGTCAGGAAGAGTACCTGAGGTCTGGAAAATGGCTCATATAACATCCCAGGTTAAGAAGACAAGAAGACAGAAGACAGGAAACTGAATTTGAATCATTTATTGTTACGTGTATTTAACATAAAATAGTGAGAAGTTTCAAACTATAGGCCAGTTAGCCTGAGTTGGCAAGATTTGAGAGTCCATTATTAAGGATGCAGAGTACTTGGAAATGCATGGTAAAATTGACAAATCTGTTAGAATTCTTTGAGAAGCGAGACAAGGAAAGCCAGTGGATGTGATCTTTTTGGATTTCCAGAAGACTTTTGATAAGCTGCTGCACAGGAGGCCGCTAACTAAGCTAAGAACCCATGGTGTTAAAGATTCTGGCATGAACAGAAGATTGGCTGACTGGCAGAGAGTAGGGATATAGGGGCCTTTTTCAGGATGGCAGCCGGTGACTAGCGGAATTCCACAGGGGTCTGTGGTGGTACAACTATTCACGTTTTACGTCAGCCTGGACGATGGAACTGAGGGCATTGTTGCTAGGTTTGCAGATGACTCAAAGATAGGTTGAGGAACAGGTAGTGTTGAGGAAATGTGTAGGTTGCAGAAGGACTTGGTCATGGTAGGTAAATGGGCAGAGAAGTAGCAGATGGAATTCAATGTGGGAAAGTGAGAGAATTTGCACTTTAGTAGGAAAAGAAAGAGACAAACTATTTTTTTAAACGGGGAAAGGCTTTGGAAACATGAAGCACAAAAGGACTAGGGAATCCTAGCTCAGGATTCCCTTAAGGTTAGCATGCAGGTTCAGTTGGCAGTTAGGAAGGCAAATGCAATGTCAGCATTCATTTCAGGAGGGCTAGAATACAAGAGCAGAGATGTACTGCTGAGGCTGTACAAGGTTCCAGTCAGACTGCATTTGGAATACTGAGAGCAGTTTTGGGCCCTATATTTAAGGATGGATGCACTGGCCTTGGAGGAGCTCCAGGGTTGGTGTACGAGAATGATCTTGGGGATGAAGAGCTTGTCACGTGAGGAGCAGTTGAGGACTCTGGGTCTGTACTCAATGGAGTGAGGGGTGGGATCTCACAGAAACTTATAGAATACAGAGAGGTCTGGTTAGAGTGGATATGGAGATGGTGCTTCCACGAGTAGGAGAGACTAGGACCCGAGGGCACAGCCTCGCACAGTGAAGGGAGGACCCTTTAGAACTGGGATGAGGAGGAATTTCTCCAGGCAGAGGAGAATGAATGTGTGGAACGTGTTGCCACAGTGGGATGTGGAGGCCAAGCCATCGAGTGTATTTAAGACAGAGATAGATAGGCTCCTGACTGCTAAGGGGATTAAGGGTTATGGGGAGAAGGCAGGAGAAAGGGGTTGAGAAATGTATCAGCCATGATTGAATGGTGAAGCAGACCCGATGGGCTGAACAGCTCAAATCTGCCCCCATGTCTTATGATCCAGCATTTGCTGTTTTTGTTTTAACAGATACCCAACATCTGCAGTATTTTGTTTTTGATGCCAGAATTTAAGCCCAGTCACTCACTTAAACAAGGGGCAGAATTAATGTAGGATTAATTCCATTCCTCTTGACTGCTTACTGCAAGCTGCTCCTATCAGCAAAAGGAAGGATGCAGGAAGTCTGCAAGCAGAATTTATGTGCCACTTGCTGATTAACCTGCTTGTTTCTCTCTGCAATAGCGCTTGACGGATTCCTGTCCTTTATTTAGCTTTAGGAGAAACGTCGATTCTCCTGCTCCTTGGATGCTGCCTGACCTGCTGCGCTTTTCCAGCAACAAATTTTCAGCTTTATTTAGCTTTCTCAACTTTAAATGATTGGCTGAGAGAAAGGAGCAGTGATAATGAGCAAGGGAACAGAATTGTGAATTGTGCCCATATGTCAAGGAGGCACATTTGAAAAAAAAGTGTTGATTGTCAACTCAGTCCAATGATAGGAGAAAGTGAGGACTGCAGATGCTGGAGATCAGAGTTGCGAGTGCGGTGCTGGAAAAGCAGCATCCGAGGAGCAGGAGAAGCGGTGTTTTGGGCAAGAGCCCTGAATCGGAAATCATGCTCTTGCCTGAAATGTCGACTCTCCTGCTCCTCAGATGCTGCCTGACCTGCTGTGCTTTTCCAGTACCCCACTCTTGACTCAGTCCAATGATAGACACCCCAAAGTATCCAGGGATTTAGGGTGGTTGAACGTTTAAAAGGGGCAAGATTACAAGTTAGTCTGCTGCTCCCTGACAACTCCCACCACAATCAACTAATTGGACCTTTTTGTATGAAGGTGCTTGTTTTTGCTAAAACTGAGTGGCCATTTGTTCGCAATTATTTGACTGCAAACTCTATTAGGGAGAGGAAGAATCCTGCTTTCCTTTGATATCTGCACCATTCTCAGGAAGCGTCACCGAAGAGCTACGCAGAGAGCTGCAGCTATGGCGACTGTTTCTCTTGCATGGGAGACGGGCAACCCTCCTGCCACCTCAGCCAAAATCCACAAAACCCAGTACAGACCAGGGCTCAAACCAAGATATTTTATACTCCACATGCACCAGCTCCTCAATGTTTTTAATCAACAGAGCCATTGGGTAGCTCAAATGATAATTTTGTTAAAATATTTTGTACGCTTTACTAGCTCGAGCTATGTAATTCCATTATAGAATGTACAGCGCTGAAACAGACCCTTCGGTTGAACTCATCCATGCTGACTAGATATCCTAACCTAATCAAGGCCCATTTCCCAGCACTTGGCCCATATCCCTCTAAACCCTTCCTATTCATATACCCATCCAGATGCCTTTTAAACGCTGTAATAGTATCAGCCTCCACTACTTCCTCTGGCAACTCATTCCATACACGCACCACCCTCTGCGTGAAAAAGTTGACCCTTGGGTCTCTTTTATATCCTTCCCCTCTCCACCCTAAACCTATGCCCTCTAGTTCTGGGCTCCCCCACCCCAGGGCAAAGACCTTGTCTGGTTACCCTATCCATGCCCCTCATGATTTTATAAACCTCTGTAAGGTCACCCGTCAGCCTCTGATGCTCCAGGGAAAACAGTCCCAGCCTATTCAGCCTCTCTCTATAGCTCAAACCCTCCAACCCTGGCAACATCCTTGTAAATCTTTTCTGAACCCTTTCAAGTTTTATAGTTTACTTGTAAATTTATTACGGTCTAGAACTAATAAATGCTTTTTAATTCATCTCAATCTCAAAATGAATTTGCTTACCTGGTAATCTAGCATCAGTAACACAGTGCAGCGCACATTCACATCTCCTGGTCTTTTCACCTGGAAGCCATCAGTCTCTTGGGTTGTGGCCGTCCTGTGCCACTGAATGGAGTTAATGAAAAACAGTTACCACTTTGTATAACTAAGAGAGAGACATTCCTTCAGCCACTGTATCAACAGGATTCTTCAGAGGTCTATCAGGCATGCATCATGCTGCTATTCAGGGCACTGTCACTACATAATATCCTACACAGAGACACACACGAGAATTTCTAGAAGCATGGCATTCCAACTGGAACTCTATCAACAAACACATCGAGTTAGACCCCATCTACCACCCCCTGAGAAAAAGAACAGGAAGTGACTTCACCAACCCAAAGAAACCCAAACATATAAATAGAAAGCAGGAATTTTCAGCAGTGCTCTGCCTGAGGCCCACCGAAGATGTTACCGTGTATGGTGATGAAACATCTGGAAATGAAGCTTGCAGCTCAGTGAGCAAACCTACATCCAAAACCTCAACCTGAGCTACAAACCTTCTCAAAACGTGCTACATAATATCCTGTCTAACTAAGAATATGCTCCACCACCAGTCTGCTTGCAGTGTTTGTGCAATTAGTTCCCCCTCTAATGACTCAAGGACCTTTCACTCCCTGAGCAATATTTAGTCCCACTGCTAACCCAGAGGGGAAGACAATTGTTGGTACACCAGCCAACCAGAAAGCCTTTACTGGCATCCAACAGGCCTCATGCAGCATCTCTCGCAGGGAAAGGAACAAGTTACAGGATCCACACAAGCCCTTGCCATGACATATGTTATAGGGACACATGAGGAAAGAAGAGATCCAAACTGATGTGACCTCTAGGAAGTTGCTATTTTTACTGCAGATAGAAAACACTTCAAATTTCAGCATGAAGGAGGAAGTAAGATGTCATGCAGCTACATTTAATGGGTCGGGTGCACGGTGCGCCATTCTGCTTACCTCAACCAGGTGGTTGTCAGGTCCATAGAGATCTTTATCTAGTTCAATCACAAGGGATTTGAAGAATGAGGAAAACTTCCGCTTCTGTTTAGTAGCATCATATTTTGATACAGCTGACTACAAAGGCAAAAAAAAATCCATCAACAATTCAATACAGAACAGATGATTAAGGGAAATTGAAAATATCAACACCCTTGCAGAGCTGCGCCATTTTTTGAACACGACCCTTCATTCTCTCCTCCACAACAGCGCTCTCACTGTCTGCTACATGCCCCTTGTAGTCGCATGTAAAGAGAGGTAATCGCAATTCAATTGACACTTAACCCTCTATCTTCCTCCTCTACACTCCCCCACTGTGCCTGGATTCTGTGCAGGGGCTTTGCACAACAGGTCAAGCTGCAATCAAAGTTCAACAGAACCAGGGCCCAAAACTTCAAGCAGTTCAAAGCAAACTCTTGGCAACAGCAGTAAAAGCAATAGTGAGCTTGGCTAGGATATCAGGGAGAAATTATGGAAAGGCTTAACATGAAAGCATCTCTGGTAAAAAGGGGGCGAAAGGTAAATCTAAAACCTTACATCCTCGAGAAGCCTGCCTTCCACCCGAAGCTCCCAGGATGCCACAGTTCCTTCGCCATCTTCTGCATCTGGTTTGGCAGGGTTGAATGTATTAGAAATAAATATACGAAGCTTTCGCTTTTGCTGGAAAGAAATAAGAGGAGTTTCAGGAATCAAGTTTTTTTTTCTCCTCCGTTACGCAGAAATATCACTGTACAGAAGGGGCTCGAAATCAGGTGACTGAGGAATCCAACCAGATAGTTTAATTTTGCCTTGCGAAGAATGCATTTTCTTGCAGTATCTGCATTGCTTTCAAACATAGTGCATTTGAATTACTCTTTTGTCTGGTGAAATTTTGAATTCCTGCCCTCGAGAGGGAACAATTCCATTGATGTCGGCAATTGTACTACACCTCACGCAAGTGTTTATTCTCAATAAGCAAGTCTGGGTGGCAAGTGTTGGTGTCATGCTAAACTGCCAAAAAGTCCCAAGCCTCGCCACAGTTAACATTCCAGCATGCATCATGTCAGCCGTTTCATTTCTTTTTGCCTCTTTTGAATCGCACAGAAATCAATCTGAACTCTGGAGATCAGTTAACATAGCAAGGAACATAGACATAGGCCATTCTGTCCCTACCTCGATGCCCCTGCTGAAAAAAAATCTAGGAATCTGTTTTTAAAAATTATTATGCCAGCCTTAAGAGCTTTTTGCAGTCATAATGTTCCACACTTACGATCTAGAGCCTTGTTGGGCTGCAATGATCCAGCATCAGACTCTCCAACACATTCATTCACAAGTCAGAGGAACAGTTAATATTTCACATATGTCAGAGTTGTGGGTATGTCCACCAAACTGGGAAGTTGACTTGCAGACATTTTGTTCCCAGTCTTCAGTGCTTTGGAGCCTCCTGTGAAGTTCTGCTGTATTGTCTTTTCTGGAGTTTATTTGGTTCCATTTCTGCTGCTTCCGGTTGTTCATTGTCGTGACCGGTATATTGGGTCTACTCCATGTGCTTGTTGTGCGTAGGTGCATGCCATGCCTCTGGAAATTCTCTGGCTGTCTTCTGTTTAGCTTGTCCTACGATCGTTGTGTCGAATTTGTGGTCCTTGTCATCTGTGTGCATGGCTACTAGGGACAGCTGGTTGTGGTGTTTGTTCATGGATGCAGTTTGCTAGTTGTCTGCCTGTTTTGTCCTATATAGTGCTACAGTGACCCCATCAACAAGCACGTAGACCTAGACCCATTAGACCAGCCACAACAACAAACAACCGGAAGCAGCGGGAAAGGAACCAAATAAATTTCAGAAGAGACAATATAGCAGCACTTCACAGGAGGCTTCAAAGCACTGAAGATGTCACCCAGACAGGGGACGAAACATCTGCAAATCAACTTCCCAGCTCGGCAAACCCACCCACAACTATGACAACCGGTGCCCGAGCTACAAATCTTAATACAAACTTTGAATTCCAACTGTGTCAACAATATTGGGGTCTCTTACAAAGCAATAGAGCAGAGTGTGAAAACCTCTGCTGTTAATTTGGGCGGCACGGTGGCACAGTGGTTAGCACTGCTGCCTCACAGCACCAGAGACCCAGGTTCAATTCCCGCCTCGGGCAACTGTCTGTGTGGAGTTTGCACATTCTCCCAGTGTCTGTGTGGGTTTCGTCCGGGTCCTCCGGTTTCCTCCCACAGTCCAAAAATGTGCCGATTAGGTGAATTGGCTATGCTAAATTGCCCGTAGTGTTAGGTGAAGGGGTAAATGTAGGGGAATGGGTCTGGGTCGGTTGCTCTTAGAAGGGTCAGTGAGGACTTATTGGGCTGAAGGGCCTGTTTCCACACTGTAAGTAATTTAATCTAATTTTCTATTTTGGCTTTTAGGAGGAGATGAAATGTATCAATTGTCCACTTCAAGCTGTCCTATCTGGTGAAGATGGATAAAGTACTGCAGAATTTACATCTAGGGCATAAATCTAGCGGTACGCTAATGTAGGTTGACCAATTTGTGACTGGCATGCAAATGTTGCCCCAATGTCAAGCAACATCAAAGTCAAGGAACTGTGGCACAACGGACCTTTGAAGGACAGAGACTCTGGCATAGCTGGCAAAGCCAGCATTTGCTACTGATCCCCAAGTGCCCTTGGACTGAGTAGCTTGGTGAGCAATTTCAGAGGGCAGATAAGAGTCAAGCACGTTGCTGTGGGTCTGGAGTCACATGGAGATTAGACCAGGCAAGGATGCCAGATTTTTTTTCCTAAAGGACATTAACAAAGAGCTTGTTTTTAAACAAAAATTCCCAATAGCTTCATGGGCACCAAAAATCATACAAACTTTTCAGTCCAGATCTTAAAAACTTTAATGCAAATCTCACGAGCTACCACGGTGGGATTTGAACCCAGCTCCCCATGGTTTTGGTCTGGACCACTGGGTCACAAGCCCAGTGGGATTGCCACTGCACCACTATGTTTTATAGAAAGCTAGCATATCCATGTTTCATTCCACCTTCCATTGCTTGGCCTGGAGCTGTGGAAGCTTTAGCACTTCAAATGTGTCGTTTTTAACAGGATGGGAGCTTCTACCTCTCACACACTTTTAAACACGAGTCCAAGACCCCTATCAAGCTCTGGTTAAAATATTACTCAACCCCCTTCTAAAACATATACAAATTACCTTACATCTAATATCGCGATGTTACTCACTCACTCACCCCCCCCCCCCACACCGAAAGGCAAAACAGCCACTTGGCGCACATACTATTTCGGCCCCTCAGTTTGATACATCTTAGTTAAATTTCCACAAAGCCTCACTTTATTTCAAGGAAATAAATTTTCTCATTGCTAAATGTCACCGATTCTGGGAACATCCTCCTAAACCTCCTCTGTACCCTCTCTAGTGCAATTCATCCTTCATGTAATGCATCAACCAGGTCTGTGCATAATTCTCAGCTGGCGATCGACCACAACCCCGTGCTCATTCTCTTGGCCTCAGTATCCGACATGTCTTCTTGACAACATTAGTGACCTGTCCTACCACCCTCACTCTGAAGAGTTTCAAGAACTCTCATTCCATTCACAAACGGTTTAGCACCAGCTCTCGACATTTGTTTGGAGGTGATAGCCTGATTTCTGAAAGGTCAGGTTTTAGTGGGGCAAAGTACAGATAGGTAACAAAAAACAGAAGTAGTCCAACATGTTTTACCTTTATTGGTCTTTTCAGTGCTTCCTGGATGTCCAGGCGCTTCCTCATTATAGTCTGGTCCAACTTCCTCTCAAACGCCAGCAAATCCATGTAGGCTTGAGACTCTGGCACAAGTTCCCGAATCTATAACGAAATGCATATCGTACCACAATACTCATCATGATGATCACCAAAACTGCTGCTTTTAAAGGCACAAACATCCTTGTTGACGATGCCTTTCACATGCCTGCAGCTTTTGACATGGTCGACCACACGCACCTCTTGCCTAGTATCACTCTTATCTGCTCGGGTGTAGTCACAGAATCTCCTGCAGTGAGGAAAAGGACCCTGCTGATACACAGCTCTACCCACCCACTGCCCATTGTTGCTCTGAGTACAAACTGCTTGCCCAACATCCAGTTTTTCATGAATCACAATTTCCTCCAGTTAAATAGTTGGAATGATCAAAGGATTGCCTGCATCAGAGTGGCCGATTCCATTCCGTTCTCCTCAGCATCTGTTGCAAGCGGAACCGGAATGCTCTGATTCGGATTTGAACCCAGATTCCAGTGGGTGCAGGTGCCTGGGCACATCAATCCTGAACCAAAAGGTTGTGTTGCCCTAGGCCTGAGGGGTCACTTCATACATGGTAATTAGACAAAGATTTGCAAACGGTTCACCTAGCTTGCCTTCAGTTACGATATCCCCCCCCAAAAAAATCATTTTTCTGAAAAGAAAAGTTCAAAATATTTGGATTACCTGCCTTGGCTAAAAAGCAGGGTGTAGGAAAATCTTTAACTACAAAAAAATTAAGGATGCACTTTACCCTCTGAGGTAGAATTTTATCAGCCATCTTCTTCTTCTTTGCACTATTCAAAAAGAAAGAATAAACTTGTTACCCTGGCAACGTACTTTCCAAAATCAGACACTCTGAAAAGAAGGCAGTTTAGTTACACAGGCAGGATAAACTAGCCATTTGTAGTAAAAGGAACTGTCATAAACAGACACTTAAACATTCAAAAGCTAAAGTACAGAAACACGAGCTGTGGTCCCAGAAAGCCACGCAAATTCATCACAAAACTGATCAAGTATCAGGTCGAAATGAGACCACACAATCATCCCCATTATTGAAGGACTTGAATCTCAACGGACTTTTAATGTTTATAAAAGCATTTTCCTTTCCAACTGGCTCCCCATCTGCTGCATCCTTCCTTCCCTTATTGACTGGCAGTCATTCCTTCAGCCCCTTAACCTAAGGTGCCCCAGCCCCCAAAATCAACAAGACTCTCGACCAACCACTACTGGAGAAAAGCTCAAAGTTGTAGGCAGCCACCCACCTCCTCTCTCAAGTAGCTATATTTTATGTGGGAATCAAGGCAATGACCGTCAGCAGGTTACTTGAGCTCATGGGGAGTAGATCGTATAACAAAGTTGAATCCTAACATATCTGTGTGTTTCAGTAAGTCATTGGATCATGACCAGAGAAATGATCCCAGGAGTATAATGGGGCCGCTAGCTCCCGAACTACTGCCCCAGCTAAAATCAACTGAGTCAGTGCATGGCAGTGGTCAATCTTCTGAACTACAGCCCCCCACCACTTGCATGTCTGTGTTCAGTGCGGCCAATCACCGAAATGATTAAATTACATCAAAACTAAGACACCTGATTTTAAAAAAAGCCAAAAATTGTCTGCTGTTTGCACAACAAATGATGCATTTATTCACTAAGCCATTTGGGTAGTTTCTAATGTCAGTTTTTCCATGCTAATGGATGGTAAAGACAAGTATGATCAAATAACTGAAGCAGCTGAATACGTGACATCAGGTGTGCAGCACTGCAAAAGTGTGAAAGATGATGATTTTATTATTTGAAACAGGTCATTGTGCCTCTGCAAAAGTATTATGTTCGTTACTAAGACAGCTGAGTAGGATCAAAATTTTCAGCAATTATGGGTGCTATAGTATGTTGCACTTGAGAGAAAGGTGATGTAAAAAAGAAATCAGCTAGCCTCTTCTGCTGAGCTCTGACCCGGTGCACAGATATGAATGGCGATTACAGGCTGAACTGCCGTATGCTTAGTTTGGTTCTTTCACAGCAGAATAGCAAGCCAATGCTTCCTGAACTTAGTGGAGCTGGTGACAGGACAACACTTAATAAGAAATGAACACGTGTCCCTCATGTGCACTGGGACACGAGTTCACTGTCTTCTCTTGAACAACAGTTTCTCAATAAATTATATAGTCATTTTACAGGGAGGAGCATCCAGATAAGGCAACATACATATTAACTGGGTGACCATTACAATCAACGAGTATCAATAGCAGAGACCCCCAAGCTCTTTCCTGCTATACAATGAATGTTCTTAACCTTGTTAACTGGGCTCATATAATGGATACGTTCTCCTTGTTAGCTGACCTTGCATACTAAATGCTTCCAATAAGGTTAACTGGCTCTACATAATGAATGTTTTTCCACCTTGTTAACCCATTACCCTTGCCTCCAGCACCCCATTGTTAACTGTAAATTCTTATCTGATCTGAGTCATACTCAGCTGAACCTCTTGCTTCACAAAACCCTGAACTTAACGGTTTCCCTGCCTGCTTATACCCTATACACATTCTCAGTACTTTGTAGAATGCCTTCAGTAAGTCCAATTACAACACATTTCCTGGTTCCCCCTCTCCAGTCTGGCTGAGACTTCCTCGAAAAACCTGAATAAAGTAGCAGACGCAACTTCTGGTATTGGGTAAGGAGGTAAGTTTAATAAATTACCCCCAAGTTAAGGATCCCCTGGGAAGCCATGATCATAACATGATGGTACTTAATATTCAGTTCCAGAGTGAGAAATTTGGGTCAGAAACAAGTATGTTTAACTTAAATAAATGGAATGACAACGAAATGAGGACAGAGTCAGCTAAAGTGAACTAGGCCGATTGATTAGCAGGAATGAAAGCAAGCAAGCAGTGGTAGACGTTTAAGGAAGGCAGTCATAACTCTCAGCAAAAATACATCCCAGTAAGGAGGAAAGATTCTAAGAGAGGGGTAAACCAAGGAAGTCAAGGAGAGTATTATGTTTAAAGAAAAAACACATAAAAAGGCAAAAGTCAGTGATAGCCCTGAAGACTGGGATAAATTCAGAAACCAAATCTAATCTAATCTAATTCAGGACTGAAAAGATAATAAAGACAGAAAATAAATGAGGAATAGAAAAACTGTCAATAAGAGCTTCTTTAAATTCATAAAAACAAAGAGAGTAGTTAAAATGAACATCAGCCCCTTAGGAAATGAAGCTGGGGAGACTGTTTTGGGGAAAGGAAACGGCAGAGTTAAACAGATATTGTGTATCAGTCTTTACAGTAGAAGATATTTCAGACATTCCATCAATACTAAAGAATACAGGGGAAGAATTAAGTACCATCACCATAATAGTAGAATTAGATAAACTAATGGGGCTAAAGGCAGATATGCTCTCTAGCCCTGCATCCTAGGATCCTAAAACTGGTAGCTACAGAGGCAGTGGATGCATTTGGCTGTAATTTTCCAAAATTTGTTGGATTTTGGAGAAGTACCAGAGGATTGGAAAACTGCTAATGTGACAGCTCTGCACGAAAGAGGCGGCAGGCAAAAAGTGGGTAACTATCGGCCAATTAGCCTAACATCTATTGCTGGAAAAGTGTTAGAATCAATTATTAAGGAAGTTATAAAACATTTGGAAAATCATAATTTAATCAGAGTCAGCATGACGTCATGAAAGGGAAGTTGTGTCTGCTACTTTATTCAGGTTTATCGAGGAAGTCTCAGCCAGACTGGAGAGAGGGAACCAGGAAATGTGTTGTAATTGGACTTCCTGAAGGCATTCTACAAAGTACTGAGAATGTGTATAGGGTATAAGCAGGCAGGGAAACAGTTAAGTTCAGAGTTTTTGTGAAACAAGAGGTTCAGCTGAGCATGACGCAGATCAGATAAGAATTTACAATTAACAATGGGGTGCTGGAGGCAAGGGTAATGGATTAACAAGGTGGAAAAACATTCATTATGTAGAGCCAGTTAACCATATTGGAAGCATTCAGTATGCAAAGTCAGCTAACAAGGAGAACGTATCCATTGTATGAATCCAGTTAACAAGGTTAAGAACATTCATTGTATAACAGGAAAGGGTTATTGAAACTCGTTGATTGTAACGGTCACCCAGTTAATATGTATGTTGCCTTATCCAGATGCTCCTCCCTGTAAAATGACGATATAGTTCATTGAGAAACTGTTGTTCGAGAGAAGACCGTGAACTCATGTCCCAGTGCACATGGGCGATGGTTCTCTTGCCCTCCAGGGCCCAGAATAAAGATGAAGGAGGTAAAACTACATTGCATCTCTGAGCGTTTTGCTCTGACTGAGGGGGGGGGAAAACAGGATGACAGTACCTCACAAAAGGTTAAATCATAAGTTAAGAGCCCACAGTGTTGGAGGTAGCATATTGGTGTGGATTGAGAGAATTGGCTCATGGGCAGGAACAGTGAGTGGGAATAAGGAATTCTTTTACAGGATGACAATCTGTAACTAGTGGGGTTCCAGAGGAACCAGTGCTGGAACTACAACTGTTCACAACAAGTATTAATGAACTGGAGAAAGCAAGTGAATGTACTGTCACTAAATTTGCAGATGACACAAAAATACCTAGAAGGCAGGTTGTGAGAGGGGTACAAACAGTTCACAGAGAGATATTGATAGGTTAAGTAAGTGGCAAAACGTTGACAAGTGGAGTATAACGTGGAGAAACGTGAAATTGTTCATTTTGGAAGAACGAACAGAATATGATTTAAATAGCAACAAACTGCAGAAGGCTACGACACAGAGGGACTTGGGAGGACTTGAGCACAAAACACAGAAAACTAGCACACAGTGGGACAGCAGGTAATCAGGAAGGGCCAATGGAATGTTGGCCCTTATTTCATGGGCATTGAAGGATTAAAGTAGGGAAGTCTTACAGTAACTGTACAAGGTGGTCAGTCCATGTCTGGAGTACTGTAAACCGTTTTGGTCCCCTTATTTAAGGGGAGATATCATTTCATTGGAGGCATGCCCGAGACGGTTCACTAGGATGATTCCCTGTGTAAGATTGTCTTATAAACAAAGGTTAAGCAGGCAGGAGCTCTATCTATTGGAATTTAGAAGAATGAGAGGTAATCTCATTGAAACATGTAGGACTCTGAAGGGCTTTGACAGGGTCAGTGCTGAGAGGATATCTCCCTTCATGGGAGAGTCTCCGACCAGAGGAGCACAGTCTCAGAATAAAGGGGCGCCAATTTAAGACTGAGATCAGGAGGAATTTCTTCTCTCAGAGTTGAGTGTCTTTGGAACTCCTTGCACTGTGGGACAGAGTCATTGAGAATATTTAAGGCTGAGAAAGATTTTTGAATATTCAGAGAATCAAGGGTAATGGGGAAAGGGCAGGAAAATTAATGTCAGGAATGTCTTATCAGCCATGATCTTATTGAATGATGGAGCAGGCTTGAGGGGCCGAACGGCTTACTCCTGTTCCTACTTCTTATGGCAGAGTGGAAATGTTGCTGAACTAGTAATCCAGAGGCCCAGGTTAATGCTCTAATGACATGGGCTAAAATCACACCATCGCAGTTGGTGGAATTTAAAATCAATTAACACATCTAAAGTTATTCTCGATCAATTGTTGGAAAAGCTCATCTGGTTCGCTAACAGAAGGAAAATGTGGCATCCTCACTTGCTCTGGCCTATGTGTGACTTTTAACTACCCTCTGGCAATGGTGTAGCCACCCACACAGTTCAGGGGCAATTTGGTTTCGGCATCAAATCCTGATGCTGGCAGCGACATGCACATCACAAAAGAAATTTTAAAAGCGCAGTCGGGTGAGGTTTTTGGGAGGCTGCTGATGCACATGGAACTGCAACCTGAATGAGTGAGCACTCCACAGGGGTGAAAATGAACCAAAGTTTTATTCCAGGGACCACAAGAACAATACTGGTGCGTCTGACAGAAGGTGACCATTTTCAAAGCACATCACTCATGGCAACATCTGTTGTACCGAATCTGGGAAAGTGCATTTAAAAGCTCTTCGACCTACTTGTGATTGCGGTTTTGGGCTGCTTGCTGCTGCACTTGTTGAATTTGCTGAGGTGCTGGCCGTTTGCGAGACTGGTCCATCATTGACTGAGGCATTCCTGGTCGCACAGCTGGGCTCCCCCCATACGAAGGACCAGGCGGACCCATAGAAGCACCCTGAGGTGGCATGCGGCTGCCTGGAGGCATCCCTGGGCGCTAGTCAAAAAGAAGAAAACAAAATAAGACATCGGAAAGATTGCGACCTTGTCACGAGGGGCTGGATTCAGCAAACAAACACCTTAGATGACACAGGCAATACAACTTCAGCATTCATCCAGTGCAGCCTAGCACATCCCTCAACAAACAAAAATCCATGGCACGATGGAAAGGCAGCAGCAAGGTCAGTTTCCAGGACACAAGATCTGTCATTTTAGCATCAAACCTAAAATTGTTAGCAACATAGTCTTGTGCGCTAAACTAGAGGCACCCAAACGTTTTCCTCGTGTGACCCCAAAGATATGCGGGTCAGGTGAATTGGCCATGCTAAATTGCCCATAGTGTTTGGTTAAAGGGGTAAATGTAGGGGTATGGGTGGGTTGCGCTTTGGCGGGTCGGTGTGGACTTGTTGGGCCGAAGGGCCTGTTTCCACACTGTAAGTAATCTAATCTAATCTAATCTAATCTAAACTGCGTGCGGCCCCAGAGAAAAATCTTGTGGGGAGGGGGGGGTAGACAGGTCGAGTGCTGCTGAACCAAAGCTTTAGAGGTCCTCGGGGGTGGGGACCTTCAGTTCTTCAGTGAGATGGGGCTTCAATTCTCCACTGTGGAGGAGTGGCTAGGGAAGGAAGAGGGAGAGCAGGAGTTGGGTTTCGGGGAGGCGTGGAGAAGGCAGGGTTTCTACAAAAAAAAAAGCCTCAATTTTTGGCAGCAACAGCAGCAATCGGATCACAGAGAGCAGCCCTTTAGGTTACGCCCACCGATAGACAAAAAAAACCCCAAAGGTTTAAGGGGAGATCGCAGCTGCCAAAAATCAGTCAAAGCTGTGAAATTGCTATCGCTGCCTCAGAGCTCAAGTCCAAAGAGGGAGAGCAGGAGTTGGGTTTTGGGGAGGCGTGGAGAAGGCAGGGTTTCTACAAAAAAAAGCCTCAATTTTTGGCAGCAACAGCAGCAATCGGGTCACAGAGAGCAGCCCTTTAGGTTACACCCACCGATAGACAAAAAAAACCCCAAAGGTTTAAGGGGAGATCGCAGCTGCCAAAAATCAGTCAAAGCTGTGAAATTGCTATCGCTGCCTCAGAGCTCAAGTCCATGCTGGGCTTGGGAAGTCCCGCAAGAAATGATCAATGGGAAAGATTCAATAGACCTGGTGATTGCTATAAAGGGGAATGACAAATTACAGAGAATAAGATGCCCGATCAAACTTGTACTTCAGTTGACAGGTTAAAGACCTATTTTTAGAAAAGATGGCAGACGGGAGTGGGGTGAATATGTTGGCCAGAGACCACAATATAGTCAATATTCCATGCCAAGGTGCAGTACAACGGGGGTGGGGGTGATGGTTGGGAGGGGAGGGGGGGGAGGGAGGGTGCTTTCATACAGTTACATTTAAAAATCTGCAAATTTACTGACAAGTTTCATCTGAATTGTATTCCGTTACAAGGACACAAAAGAGACAGGTCAGCAATTCTGCTTCATTCTCTCCACAGCAGACAGCTACAATAGGAAAATCCCGTTTGTAGGGCAGCGGGGGAGCGGTGAAAGAGGGCAAATTGGGAGGTTGGGGGTGGGGGACCTTAACAAAAACGGCCACTGGAAATGAGTCGCACGGGGGAAAGAAAAAAATAATTGCTGGACAATTTAAGCCACTATGCCAGTACAGGCATGTATCTTATTAATCCAATTGTTCAGTCTGCTGCACAGAAGACTGCAATTGATTCTGCAGTCAATGCATCAACCTGGGAAACAACACAGCCCTTTCCTCCTTTAGGGCCGGAGTCAGTTGATGGGATAACCTTCTACACCCAAAATTCTGCATTACAATTGATAATAACCTGCCACCGCAGTTGGAATTAAAAAGCCTCGTTAGTTTTTTAAAAAAAACAAACCCTTACCAAACCGTGAGCAAGAAATTCAAAGAGTTTACTCCTGGTTGCTGACTGCATGCCACGCTTCCCTTTCAAACACCCTTTGTCCGTGAGCCACGCTCCACTTTACTGCACCCTCGTTTAGCAAGCTGGTGCTGTCGCTCTCGGGCATCCGACATTTTATTGTGGGGAAGAAGCAGTCGCCTCAACTTTATAAGAAATCCAGCAAATCAAAAAGCAAACTATCGGAGCAAGTGACATTTCAGGAGACGCCGTCATATTGTTCAGTCCAAGGCCCTACAATGTGCATTCTAAACACCACAAAGAAATGAATCAATGAAAGACCTTGTACCAGCAGTTGTCACGTCACTTGTGCATGCCTTTCAGCTCCATACTACTGCTCTTGCAGGTCTCAGCTAATTAACATCAAGACTCAAAAGAGGAAATAAAAGACCCTGCCTGCACACAGCAAAACAGTTGTCAGCAGCAAAAGGGTGTTCGGGAAAAGCCTTGAAAATTGCCACAATAGCCACTCAGTCGGTGCAATTAAATACCATTTAACCGGAGAGAGAATTTCAAATAAAGAGTAATACATTTCAAAACTGTCTCATCAGCAGACAGATCAGCAAAAAAAGGTATGCGTTCGAGAAATAGCTGATAAACAACACTCAGAACAGTTTACATTCACATAGTGCCTTGAACTAAGAAAAACATTTGAGATGCTTCTCAAACCATGCCAAACGTGTCAAGCTTTGCTCTTTTGGGTCATTTTCATAGATAACGAAGTTTGCTTGGTGTCAGCCATGGCTCAGTACTCTTGCCTCTAAGACAGAAGATTATGGATTCAAGCTCCAATTCCAGAGACTGGAGCACCGAATCTAGGCTGATGCTTCTGTGCAATCCCAGGGAGAGACTATACCGTTGAAAGTGCCTTCCTTGGGAAGGAATGCTGAACTAAAGCCCCATCTTCCTTCTTAGGTCAGAAAAATAGACCAAATGGCACTATTCAGAGTGCTGGAAATTCGCCCCCATGTCCCGGCTACTGTTCCTCCCTTGGCTGTAATCAGTAAACCAGCACTAGATACATCTTGAGCTCACGAAAGCCGCTGTATTAATGCAAGTTCTTTGTTTCTAAAGGAATGGTGAGCAGGGATGAGTCAAAAGGTTGCTTGATAGAAGTGTTTTACGGAGGGCGAGAAGGAGGCTAAGACATCAACAATCATCCCACAAAGCAGAAAGTGTGCAGCGACACAGCAGTATCATCGGAAATAAAGGGCGTCAAATTAGCTCCTTTTGCTCCATTTACATTGGCACCGAGTCAAGCAAGTCACAGCTAAAGGGACACCATTCTCTATTTGACATTATTAAAAATGTTTGATCCAAGCGTATTAAATTAGTTGCTTCATTCAGAATTTAACAGTACAACCTACAACACATTTACTTCTAATTAACACAGTATGATCTACTGTTACAACCCAAACGTGAAGAACAAAGACCGATTGTTTCTCAGCATTGCACAGGCAAGAGCATTCTAGTGCCTGGATTTGATCTTGTCAATAGGAGCACTAAACTCAACAATAGGACCCCCAGGCCTCAAATTTAAACAAATTGCACCTTGCACTGAAGTAGAATGAAGACAAGTACCAATGAAGACCAAGAACACTGGCTTATTTCTTGGGTCTGCTCTGTCATGAAGATGCCGGCTAATCTGATTACTCTACATTCACCCCAAAAACCTTTCACCCCCTTATCAAGGACGAATCTATCTTGATCTTACAAAACATTCAAGGACTCTGCTCCTAAAATTTTTTGAGGAAGAGAGTTCCAAAGATTCATGACTCTTAGAAAAAGATTTTTAATATATGTTTTAAACGGGGCATCCCTTAGTTCGGAACAGTGACCACTAAATTCTAAATTCGCTCTCCAGAAGGAACATTCTCGCCACTCAGCTCAAACTTTCCATCTTCCCATCTCATTCTAAGCTGGAAACTAAAAGTGCACTCAAATGACACTCTGGGTCCAAGCCCAGAGCCGCAAACATTTCACCTTACAGTATCACCTCAACCCATCTGCAATAGCCCCCACTGAGATTCTACCAGTAAACACCATCAACAAAAGGATAACCAGGCACTTTTTTGCCCCTGAGATGGCAGCGGATTTTGTTGCTGTAGATGTAAAGGCCTCCAAAATATGCTTTGCAAATTACAGACTACTCCCAGTCACCAAATATAATCCAATGGCCAGAGGCAATGTCTAGAGCTACTTCAGCACAGACATGGTCACTCAGGTAAAGGAGTGAAACCAGAAGCCGTGCGAAACGCTATGTGCAATGCACTGATATACGTGGAAAATACTGTGTTGAAACATCAGAACTTTTAAGTTACAGGAAAAGAAAGTAGACAACTCATTTTAATGTGTAGCATGTTGAAATCAGAGGCACCAGTTAATTGAAATCAGTTTCTTTCTTCAAAAGGTGTGTTCAGGATGACTGTCTACAAATTAGCTCAGGTCACTAATTCTGAATCAAGTTGAAATAAAAAGAACTTGCATTCACATAGTGCCTTTTACACCCATTGGGGCAGTCCAAAGCACTATCACTGACAAACTGTAGCGCTATGCCAGCCGAGGAAAGTTTCGAAAACATTCACTGGCTCCTGTCCATCCCCATCTCATGCTGTGTGATCTACTGATTTCGACTTCTCAGCTTGGTTTCAGACTCCCAGCAGCTGCAGTCATCATTTTTTCTTCCAGAATCAAAGCCTTTTTCATCTTGCAGCATCAGCCTCAGACCAAGATGCTCTTCGATATGCCACGTCTATGCCAGAGCAATCAACTCAAATCTTATTTAACTACTTTCCACCACACACCCCCAGCCCACATTGTTAATGTATAACCCTGCAATATTTAAAAATATCATTGTTTCGTGGGAAATGGGTATCGCTGGCTGGGCCAGCATTCATTGCCCATCAGTAATTGTCACTTGACCTGAGGGGTTTCCTAGACCATTGCAGATGGCAGTTAAGAAATCAATCATATTGTTATCATCTGGAGTCACATGTAGGCCAGACCAGATAAGGATGGGAGATTTCCTTCTCTGAAGGACCTTAGAGAACCAAATGGAGTTTTAAGCAAAATCAACAATGGTTGCATGGTCCCCATTAAGCTAGCTTTCAATTCTAAATGTTATTGAGGCACACTTCACCATTTGCTGGAGAGGTATTCGAACCCCTGACCCCAGAGCATTAGCCTGGGTCTCTGGATTGCTAGTCCAGTGATATCTGCAAGCCTGCTTCTTTGTAACCCCATCTCCTGACCTCTTTAATCCTTCAGTGCCCTGAGAATTTCACCAGCTCGGGCATATTTTTGCTCTGAATTCTTTGCCCAACACTGTACAATGACCTAATCGTCAACTGCAAAATTCATTTGCCACTTCCCTATCCACTCTGTTTAACTTAGTCCTCCAGCATTCTTCCTCATAGAATGACACACTACAAATTTCTGGGGCACATGATTAACACAGGTTGGCAATCTGAAAAACATTAATATACTTGTCCTGCCGATCTATCCTTGCCTTTAACCTCGTGTCTTAAGTACAGAGCCAAACACACTTTACATGTCCAAGTTTACCGCAATCTGCATTTCCTAGTTTTAATTTCAATGGGAATGGAGTATAAAAATAGGGAAGTTATGCTGAAACTATACAAGACACTAGTTGGACCACACTTAAGAACATTACAAATAGTTTTGGGTCCTTTGTTGAAGAGAAGATATACTAGTACTGGAGCCAGTCCAGAGAAGGTTGACTGAACTGATACCAAATATGGAGGGACTGTCTTACGAGGAGAGGTTTAGTCTGTTGGGCCTGTACTCATTGGAATATACTTAATGAAACATACGAGATTCTTAAGGGAGTTGACAATGTAGATGTGGAATGGTTGCTTTCCCTGGTGGGACAGTCGAGGAACACAGGGCATAATCTCAGAAGATGGTGCTGCACAATTAAGACAGAGATAAGAAGGAATGTCTTCCCTCAGAGCATAGTGAATCAATGAATTATTTACTGCAGAGTCTCGGTCATTAAGTATATTCAAGACTGAGACAGACTGATTTTTAATCAATAAAGGAATCAAGGATTATGGGGTAAAGGCAACAAAGTGGGGTTGAGGATGTCAGATCAGCCATGATCTCATTGAATGGTGGAGCAGACCCAATGGGCTGAATGGCCTACTTAGAGTTAGACAGCAAAGAAACAGACCTTTTGGTGCAACTCATCCATGCTGACCAAATATTCTAAACTGATCTAGTCCCATTTGCCAGCATTGGCCCATGTCCCTCTTAAACCCTTCCTATTCATGTCCCCACCCAGATGCCTTTTAAATCCTGTAATTGCACCAGACTCCATCACTTCCTCTGGCAGTTCGTTACATACACACACCACCCTCTGTGAAAATGTTGCCCCTCAGGTCCCTTTTAAATCTTTCCCGTCACCTTAAATCTATGCCCTCTGGTTTTGGACTCCGCTACCCTGGCAAAAAGGACTTTGGATATTTACCCTATCCATGCCCCTCATGATTTTATAAACCTCTGTAAGGTCACCCTTCAGTCTCCAATACTCCAGGAAAAAAGAAGCCCCAGCCTATTCACCCTATAGCTCAAACTCTCCAAACCTGGCAACATCCTTGTAAATCATTTCCGAACCCTAAGTTTAACAACATCCTTCCTATAGCAGGGAGACCAGAATTGAATGTAGTATTCTAAAAGTGCACTTACCAATGTCCAGTGCAGCTGCAACATGACCTACCAACTCCTATACTCAGTGCACTGACCAATAAAGACAAGTATACCATGTGCCTTCTTCACATGGTGGCTCAGTGGTTAGCACTGCTGCCTCACAGCACCAGGGTCCCAGGTTCGATTCCAGCCTCAGGTGACTGTCTGTGTGGGTTTCCTCTGGGTGCTCCGCACAGTC
The DNA here is from genome assembly GCF_004010195.1 of Chiloscyllium plagiosum. Classification (NCBI taxonomy): domain Eukaryota; kingdom Metazoa; phylum Chordata; class Chondrichthyes; order Orectolobiformes; family Hemiscylliidae; genus Chiloscyllium; species Chiloscyllium plagiosum. Next base: position 2,908,735 of record NC_057752.1, read on the forward strand.
CAAAGATGTGCAGGTCAGGTGAATTGGCCATGGTAAATTGCCCATAGTGCCAGGTGCATGAGAGAGATGGGTCTGGGTGGGTTACTCTTCGGAGGGTCGATGTGGACTGTTTGGGCTGAAGGGCCTGTTTCCACACTGTAGGGAATCTAATCTAATCTATCTAACCTTCACCACCCTGTCTACCTGCTACTTCACTTTGCACCTACACCCCTAGGTCTCTTCATTTAGCAACACTCCCCAGGGCTCGGCCATTAACTGTAGAAGTCCTGCCCTAGTTTGCTTTATCAAAACACAACACCTCACATTTATTTAAATTAAACTCCATCTGCCACTCCTCAGCCTACCGGCCCATCTGATCAAGGTCCTGTTGTACTCAGATAACCCTTCTTCACTGTCCACTAAAGCACCAATTTTGGTGTCATCTGCAAACTTACTAACCATACCACCTATATTCACACCCAAATCATTTATATAAATGGGCAAAAGCAGTGGATCCAACACATATCCTTGCGACACACTGCTGGTCACAAGCCTCCAGTCTGAAAAACAACTCTCCACCATCACCCTCTGTCTTCTAACTTACAGCCAATTTTGCATCCAATTGGCTAGCTCCCTCCAGATTCCATGTGATCTAACCTCGCTAACCAGCCTACCATGCAGAACTCTGTCAGATGTTTTGTTGAAGTACATATAGACAGTGTCTACACTGTGCCTTCAACAATCTTCTTGGTCACCTCTTCAAAAACTCAATCAAGTTAATGAGACGTGACTTCCCACGCACAAAGCCACATTGACCACCCGTGATCAGTCTTTGTCTTTCCAAATGCATCTAAATCCTGTCTCTCAGAATCTTCTCCAACAACCTACCCACCACAGACGTCAGGCTCACTGGTCTATACTTACGAGACTATTCTTTACCACATTAGCCACCCTACAGACTTCTGCATCTGTATTTTATGATTTATCCTGTTCAACTCAAAATAAAATCAGTGTTTTACAGATTAATTTTGACTGTCTCAGGTTAGCTTACACTTCTCCAAAACTGTAATGTGGAGGAGCCGGTGTTGGACTGGGGTGGACAAAGTTAAAAATCACACAACACCAGATTATAGTCCAGCAGGTTTATTTGGAAGTACCAGCTTCGGAGCACTGCACCTTCATCAAGTGGTTGTGCCCATTTGATGAAGGAACAGCGCTCCGAAAGCTAATGCTTCCAAATAAACCTGCTGGACTATAACCTGGCGTTGTGTGACTTTTAACTTCCACTAAAACTGTCACTGTCATCCTTTACAATGATTTCTCAGGTTTCCTTCTAAATAACATGAAACTGTAACATTTATCATTCTGTCCTTTGATAGAATTATGCTCAACACGCCCTGATGTTAACAACATGAAGTCCCCTGAAATCACTGTCCTGATTTCTGAAGAGCTTTCTGCAAATTTCTGGCTCATATAAGCCAAGCAGGCCTCCCCATCTGAATGATATGGCCCAAGCCAACATTGTTGCTAACCGGCATGAGAAGGCTGGGTCTGCTAACATTCAGTGTCTCCTCTTGCCACTGGATTCTTTTCCAAAGGCTTGTTTTAAATCTGATTGCCTTGCAGACTGATGGGCAAGGCCGTTGCAACTTTAGTGCCTGCGTATCTCTTATCTCAACAAGCTTATTACTTTTATGTTATTTCTTTTCTAACTGGGCTTGATTTGTGTGCATTTGATTTGTTTTAGCACATTGAACCTCTGGTCTGAGATGCCTATTTCTTTTTAATTGAATAGATGAATGGTACAGCGAGAGGTCTGTGTCATTCTGAGTACGATGACCACGATTGAGGCAATTGTTAATCCAGATGCTCACCCATTTTCTCGAGGCAGGCAGCCAGAAAAGGTAGAGATCTCAGCTTCCAAAGGATCTGGTCTCCAGATGGAAACCATCCGATCACCGAATGTGAAAATGGTGAAGAAGCTAACATCTTAACATTTGAAAATGCAATTAATCAACTGTGATTATTAGCACGACCTTGAATCCTTGATAAAAACTATCGCTAGGCAGAGATGTCAGAGACGCAAGGGGCCACACTGCAGCAGAGAAGGCCATGACAAAGTTTAGAGGCTTTGAACTCACCAAGGGCCTGACTGGGTAACAAAGGTCATTTCCTCTGGTTGAGGGGTCAGCGATGAGGAGCCATCGATTTAAAATTCTCACAAAGAGCGAGCCTCACTGCAGTGCACTGCTGAGGTAGAGACAACAGCACCTTTTGTCAGGAGGATAGAGGGGGAGGGGGAAAAATAAAAGCAAAACAGTGGGAAGACATTTGGTGTGGTCCAGCATAGCAGAGTTTGCAAAGGGACAGTAAGCAAGCAGCCGAGATGAGCACTGCATGCTCCAGACAATCTCGTACAGTGAAAGGTGATCTGGACATCTCCAAATGTCTCCAAATTACTTTTCAAGTGCAGGCATTATTATACAACCAGTATAACACAACCAGTAATGACAGACAAGGATACTGGTGGCAATGGTGTAGTGAAGAATTTTGGTCAGAGCTCAGATAGAACACAGAATTGCATTGGAATAGCAACCTCCATGGTCAACAGATATTCCAAAGTGGTTTATAGCCAATGGTATAGTTTTGAAGCCAAGTCACTGTTGCACTGAAATGCAACAGTCGATTTATGCACAATAAGCTCCGACAAATACTAATGTGAGAACAAACAGATAATCTGTTTTTGCAATGATAATGAGGGATAAATATTGGCCAAAGCATTAGGGAGAATGTAACTGTCCTTCAAAACAATGCAAGAATTCTTCTGCATCCACCTGAGGGGGAAGGCAGGGGTGGCAGATTAACACCCATTCAATACTGCACTGAAGCATCAGCCTTGATTTTTGTGCAAGTGCCAGAGTAAGGCTTGAACCCAGAATCTTCTGACTCCGTGAACTTACTTGAATAGTGCCAGAGAACTGTTCCAAAACCACTTGATCAATAAGACAGGGGTTTTAAGCTTGAAATCTCTTGAAAAAGACAAGAGTAATTGATGATTCAATACTCTCTCAGATCTGCACTGAAGCCATTACCTTTATACGGATGGCCAGAATTCAAAACTGTTTCAAAGAAACACATTTGGCCATTGACTGAAGAAAATGAAAGCTTGAAAATGATGCAGAAAAAAGTTGGTGGGAGTAGATTTCTGCTCCCAGATAGATACCAGTCACTGGCATCATCAGGAAGCAGAATCCTAGCATAATCTTTATCAAAAGGAGAATATATTTGAGATGAACCTGGTTCAGCCAGTGTCTGAAGTGATTCCTAAAACTGCTATTTCAGCAAACTATAATCAAGCACATGAGCAAATGCATTTTAAAAAAAATCAATATGAACAAATGCTTTCCTGTCTGCAGTGTCACTTTCATGTCAGTGATATGAATGAGCAAGCTTCACAATTTTAAAAATTAATCCCAAGTAAATGACAATGGCTGATTGTGCACTCAGACAGCAATATATAATGGAATGCTTGACATATTAATCACAAACAAAGTGGCTGAAGTCGACTGTCACAATTTTGATATGCTTCTGACATGAGCAGACCAGCACAATTAAGAAATTAAAATCCACAGTCCACAGGACTGCACAAATAAAACTTCAACATTAAAACAGAATTCAACATGGTGTTAACCATTGTGGGAAAACTGACAAAGGAATGAAAAGCTGCTCGAGATAAGGGCTGCATAATGGAAGGTCACGCAATTGTACTATAATCCCAATCTTTCATGTTGTATTGTCCCATCAGAATTCCCAACTGAACAAAGTAATGAAAGTTGAACTGGCTTTGGGCACCAACAAATGCACTCTATGCTTCCTAGTTCTAATCTTTTGGAAGGCACTATTCTTCCCGATGTGCACCAGACATCTGCTACTGCCTGCATCTGAGCCCAGTGACTGCCAGCAGGCAATACCTCCAAGGGAGAATCACAGCCAGAGACAATCCTGTTTTCAGTAGATATTACTCCACATCAGCTTTCCAGAAGGGGGTCACTGGACAACAGTCAGCCCTATTTTCACTTCAACTGGGTCAGTGGACCTGCTGTTCACAGCCATTGAAATCCCAGTCCAGAATTCCCAGCCAGAAATCTAGGCTGACACTCCACTACAGTACCAAGGGGGTGTTTGACCTGCTGCCTTTCCAATGAGATGTTAAACCAATGCTTGGTCTACTCTTGCACAGAAAATATCCCATAGTAATATTTTGGACATGGAGGGGCATCTCCTCAATGCACTGAACAATACAGATTCCTCATACAACAACAAAAAATAAGAAATAGGAGTAGCAAGCTATTCGGCCCCTCAAGTGGTCCGGATGATAAGGCAAACCAGTCTGATGTGAATCAATGACATTGAAACAGATGATCTGCTTAGTAGCACATTGCTGCCCATAGGGTTTCTCTGAGTGCAAGGTGACTGTCAAGTTTCCTACATCATAGCCGTGACCAGGCTTCAAAGAGCACTCCACTGGCTGTCCAGCACTTTTGGGACATTGTGAAGGACAGTACAGTAATGCAGGCCTTTTCTTCTTTGATTCCTTAAACAGTCAATTTTTGCAACTGCTCAACCCAGTTAACAAGGCTGACAGATGGAAAGTGAGACAGACTTCATAGAAAGCAGTTCTTTGAAAAAAATGAAACAGCTAAGATGTACAAAAGTTATAAGTAACTCACAAAGAGTTCAGACGAGTGATAAATTTCATACTTATGTCTTTTGCAAAGAACGTGTGAACTCATCTGAATTTTCCCGAAGAAAGACACATGGAGATAATACTTGCAAAACTCTGATGCCCAAATTTTAACTAAAGTTCAGGAAATCACTGGGACATCGTTCAACCTTGATCATTGCCTTCCACTGACCTCAGACAGACTGGAACTTTTGCCCTCAGTGAAGTCAATCATTCAACTGAACACGTTTCTCTCAGAACTCAATCCAGTTGCTGCTCAAACATTCATCCAGCTAAACCAACGTAGCCCAGCACGCGTGAACACAGAAGAAAATCAACTGATCTGGTTTTTGATTCTCCACTGCACCCAGCCCACAGAGGAACACAGCAGGGCTTCCCACAAAGCTGACAAACGTACGGTCAGTAAACATGCTTTCCTCCAACAGTGGGACATTTTAACTCATCACTGACCAAAGCTGAAGCAAATTCATTCACAACCTTATATATAGATAGACTACATACAACAATACAGCACAGAACAGGCCCTTCGGCCCACGATGTTGTGCCGAACATTTGTCCTAGCTTAAGCACCTATCCAATTGCCGCTTAAAGGTCACCAATGATTCTGACTCTGCCACTCCCACAGGCAGCGCATTCCATGCCCCCACCACTCTCTGGGTAAAGAACCTACCCCTGACATCCCCCCCTATACCTTCCACCCTTCACCTTAAATTTGTCCCCTTGTAACACTCTGTTGTACCCAGGGAGAAAGTCTCTGACTGTCTATCTATTCCCCTGATCATCTTATAAACCTCTATCAAGTCACCCCTCATCCTTCGCCTTTCCAATGAGAAAAGGCCTAGCACTCTCAACCTATTCTCGTACGACCTATTCTCCATTCCAGGCAACATCCTGGTAAATCTCCTCTGCACCCTCTCCAAAGCTTCCACATCTTTCCTAAAATGAGGCGACCAGAACTGCACACAGTACTCCAAATGTGGCCTTACCAAGGTCCTGTACAGCTGTAACATCACCTCACGACTCTTGAATTCAATCCCTCTGCTAATGAACGCTAATACACCATAGGCCTTCTTACAAGCTCTATCCACCTGAGTGGCAACTTTCAAAGATCTATGAACATAGACCCCAAGATCCCTCTGCTCCTCCACCTTACCGTTAACCCTGCATTCCGCATTCTTATTTGTCCTTCCAAAATGGACAACCTCACACTTGACAGGGTTGAACTCCATCTTGCCTACTTCAACCTCAGTACATCACCCAGCCAAGCACCTGCCCCAGTTTGGCTGCTACCACATGCCTTAGTCATGCCTTTGTTACCTCTCGACCCTCGACACCCAAGCAGCTGTCCATTTTCCACCCTCCACAACGTTGAGATCATCCGAAGTTCGTGCAAAGCTCCATTCACATAGCACCCCTGTGCTCACTGTCCTACACTAACCTCCCATTTCAGCCATTTTAAAACGCTCACCCTTGTTTTCAAATCCCTCCATGGCCTTTCCCTTCCCTAGTTGAGTAATCTCAACTCAAGTAGATCTCCCACTTCTCCGATTCTGGCCTTTTGCACATCCCTTTTTTATTGGCCATTACAGCAGCAGTGGCCATGCCCTTCTGGTATCTAGGCCCTAAACTCCAGGTTTCATATTCTAAACGTATAAGTGATCATTTAAATTGGAAAATAATAACAAAAGGGTATAGTCAGCAGGGATTTGCAAATGGAAAATTGTGATTGACAAATGTGGAGGTTTTTTTGACAATGTTAAGAACAAAATTGAAAAAGTGGAAATCAATAGATATAGTACACTTGGATTTTCAGAAGCCTTTTGATAACCAACTTCCTGTGGGGGGAGTTTATCATAATTAGAGCATATGATATAGGAGGTAATGAACTGGCATGGATTAATGATTAGCCAACAGACCGAAAACAGAGTAGGAACACAGAGGTCATTCTCACACTGACAGACTGTGACTAATGGAGTACTGCAAGGACTTGTACTTAGTCCCAGATGTTCACAATATATATCAATGATTTGGAAGAGGGGATTATAGGGTCTTTTCGTGGCGCATTGGTACTGTCCCTATACTTGGGCTGGGGAAGCCCAGGTTCAAGTCCCACCTGCTCCAGAACTGTGTAATAACATCGCCAAAAGGGTTGATTAGAAAAATAATATCAAACATAAAAAGTATGGACTAAGCAACCAAATGTAATATTTCCAAGCTTGCAGATAATATAAAGCAGAGCAGGAATGTGTGTTGTAAAGGAGATGCAAACTATTTTTAGCAAGGTTTGGACAGACTAGAGATTGAACAAGAACATGGTAGATGGAACAGAATGTGGAAAAGTGAGAAATAATCCACTTTGGTAAGAAAAACAGATGTGGACAGCATTTCTTAAGTGTAGATGTGCAATGGACTTGAAGTCCTTGTCAACAAGGCATTGAAAGCAAGCATGCAAGTGAAGCAAACTAATGGAATGATGGCCTTTATTGAAAGAGTAGTGAAGTCTTGCTTCAATCATACAGGAGTTTCGTTAGACCACACCTGGAGAACTGTGAGCAGTTTTGATCGCCCTTATCCCAGGAAACGTATTATTGTAACAGAGGGAGTGCAGTGCAGGTTCACCAGACTTGTTCCCAGGACATTTCTCTGAATTTCAAAGAGTGAGAAACCTGCAAAATTCGTAAGGGATAGAGAGGAAAGATGCAGGCAAGATGTTTCCTTGGTTGTGGAGCCTAGAACCAGGAGCGTGAGGGGAAGAATACACTGCTGACATTCACCAAGGCTGTTTAGACAGCACCTTCCAAACCCATGACCACTACCATCTGGAAGGATAACGGCAGCAGATAAATGGGAACACCACCCACTGCAAGTTCTCTCCAAGCCACTCACCATTTTGATAGGGAAACATTCTCATTCCTTAAGGGTCGCTAGGTCAAAATCCTGGAATTCCCTCCCGAACAGCATCATGGGTCTCCCTACACACGTGGACTGCAGTGGTTCAAGGCAGCAGCTCACCACCGGTCTCAAGGACAACTCGGGACAGACAATAAATGCCAGCCCAGCCAGCAAATCCCCTCGGCAAATAAAACACATAGAAGCTGGACAGTCCAGATAGGTTGCTCCTAAAGGGCCGCGACCAACTTTCTTGCAGGGGGAGTTGCTCATGCCATTAATGAGAATTTAAACTAACCTGGCAGAGGTGCAGAGAGCACGAGGTAGAAACAGATAGCACTAGAATAGCAAATAGTAATGAATTAGGTGGGGTCAGAGTAAGTGGGAAGGAATCAAGTCTAAATTAGGATTATTGTAGACATTTGGAAATGTACAGACCAGTGAGCATCAAGTGCAAACTGACATATAGAAATATGATGTAATAAAGACTAAACTTGTAGAAGGACTTGATGCTAGGAATGCTTTAATAAAAGGTGTTCAGAAAAGATAGAAAAAGGAAACAAGGAAGGGTAGCAATACAGATGAAGGAGGATATTGCAGTGCTGAAGAGAGTGTATTTCCCAGAGGTGTCAATGACAGAGTCTTGTTTTAGATCTAAGGGACAAAAAAAGGTCTAATTATATTGCTCGGTGTAGTCTATCGGCCACAAACCAGTGGGAAAAATGTACAGGAACAAATTTGCAAGGAAATAACAGAGCGCAAGAATTACAGAGGAGTTATAATGGGAGGACTTTAATAATCTGAATAAAGACTAAAATAATAGTAGTGTAACAGACAGAAACACACAAGAGCTCAAAGACAGCGTTCAGGAGAATTTTTCTACTTTAGTTCGTTGAGTCCAATGAGAAAGATTTGGCTGGGCCTAGATTTTGGGAAGGTGGTGTATCAAGTTGATCTAGTGCCAGATTAGAACTGGGACTATTCACCTTGGGAATGCTTGAGAGAATATCTGATCAAAGTGTTCAAAGCAATGAAGGGTCTGGACAGAGTACAGAGAAAGAAACCATTCTCATTAGTTGAAGGATCAAGTTAGTTGAGGACATCGATTTAAGTCAACTGACAAAAGCAATGGGGACACATGGAAAGTTACTTTTTGACACAGCTGGTGGTTAGAATCTGGACTGCAATGTCTGGAAGTGTGGTGAAGGCAGGATCAACTGAAGCTTTCAAAAAGGAATTAGACCATTATCTGAAAGAGAGGTATTTGCAGGATGAGGTAGAGAAGGCAGTGAAGTGGCATGAAGCGAACTGCTCCTTCAAAGGGCCAGCACAGTCAAATGGCTCTTCTGTGATTATAAGAACAGTAGCAATCTCCCCACAGTCTGAAGCAATCTTTATTCCCTAATCAACATCACTAAAACGGTTTATCACAACGCTGTTTGTGCAAAATTCCTGTGCACAAATTGATTACCACATTTCCTCTGCTATTATGGAGAGTACTCATCAAAAGCACTTTCAGATATTTGGTGAAATAATTACAAGTTTCCTTTCCTTTTAATGTTTGCTGGCCAATTCGTGGTGATTTAGCATTCTCAGTATCAGCCCATGAGAAACAGAATCAAGTCTGCCCAATTTACACCTAATCCTCTCAGCCAATTGCATTCATCAACCATCTGTATTTCAACACAGGACAGGAAATGTTTTAAACTGCTCAATAGGTCAGCTGCATCAGCCACTTTTAAACAAAATCTCTCTGATTCTGTCAAAATCATGGGCCCCCTGAGAGCATCAAGTATTTTTCTCTTTTTAAATTCAGGCTTCTTACATCAGCATCCTGTGGAGATTTAACCACAACTAGTTTCCAAATTATATGTCAAATCTGAACATGACTCAACAATACAATCTTTCCAACTTACATAACTGTCGGAAAATAATCACAAGGCATTATAAACCAGGCGTTATTTTCTGGCCTAAAGAGCAAGGTAAGAATGTGAAGCAGCCTTAGGGGATGGAGTCGATTATCCAACTGAAGGAAACAAAAGAAGCTAGGGTCAGGTCAGATGTCGAAAATCGAAGTGTGGCACTGGAAAAGCACAGCAGGTCAGGCAGCATTCGTGGAGCAGGAGAATCGACGTTTCGGGCATAAGCCCTTCAAGAAGCTAGGGTCAGGTCAGATGTCGAAAATCGAAGTGTGGCGCTGGAAAAGCACAGCAGGTCAGGCAGCATTCGTGGAGCAGGAGAACCGACGTTTCGGGCATAAGCCCTTCATCAGAAATGTGTCCTGATGAATGGCTCATGCCCGAAACGTCGATTCTCCTGCTCCACGAATGCTGCCTGACCTGCTGCGCTTTTCCAGCGCCACATTTTTCAACTCTGAACTCCAGCATCTGCAGACCTCACTTTCTCCTCAGGTGTCGAAAGACCAACCATGTAATTCAGGAGGCGAGAGAGGAAGTTTGCTGGCCGTGGCCAGTTGGATTTAAGGGATGAGGCCTCATTTGGCCAGAACAAGGGCCTCGCCTTCCCCCCTCATCCCCTGCACTGCACACAGTTCCATATCCCGGCCCCTTACTTACCGGGTATCCCTGGCCTGGCATGGCCGAGCGAAACATGTTCTGTTGCTGAGCTCCTGCTATCCTGCCCGGGGCCTGCCCCGGCCCTTGCCCCTGGCCAGGCCCCGGACCCGCTGCCATAGCAGCCGCCGCGCCCGGGCTCATTGTCTGGAATCCTCGCGCCGCCATTTTCGAGAAGGAACTCTTTCGCACCGGAAAGCGACAACACTACTTCCGGTACGCGGCCCAGCCCGCATGCGTTAATTGATCGCCCGAAACAGCGCCACCCTCCGGCTGGAGACTGAGTTCCAGTGGCAGCGTCACCATCATGCTGGAGACTGAACTCGAGAAGTAGCGCCACCCTCTGGCTGGAGACTGAACTCCAGAAGTTGCGCCACGTTTCGGCTGGAGACTGAAATCCACAAGCAGCGCCACCCTACGGCTGGAGACTGAAGATCAGAAGCAACGTCACCCTCAGGCTGGAGCTTCAACTCCAGAAGCAGCGCCATCCTATGGCTGAAGTCTGAAAGGTGAGGAAGGCCCCAAGAACTGGTGGAAGATTCAAATCCACATGATTGATTTTGTCTCGCATTTTTGTGTAGACCATGGGCTAACCAAGCCTTTCCCAGCGAGTTATATACAGCTGTAGTATTGCCTGACCATTGAGAAATTTTGTTAATTGTTGCATAGAAAGTACGAAGGGTAAGTGAGAAAGGGAGGCAAATCGAAAGTATACTAAGAGTCTGGCAGTCAACTTAGAAGGGAATGCAAAAGTTTATATAAATAACAAAATTGCATGAAGAGAAGGGATAAATCAATTAGGGACAGAATGTGGGATCTATGCATGACTGAGGTACCAAATGAGTACACTGCATCTACTTTTAATAATCGTAGAATCCCTGTAGTGTGGAAGCAGGCCTATCAAGTCCACACCAACACCCTGAAAACATCCTGCGCAGATCCAGACCATCCTTGTAAACATGCATTCCCCAGCTAACCTACAGATCTCTGAACAATTCACCCAAACCTGTGCATCTTTGGACTGTGGGAGGAAATAATTGTCAAAAGCGGCAAGAGTGATATGAATGAAAATGCTTTTCACACAGCAAGTGGTTAGGGTCTGGAACGCTCTGTTTGAGGTTGTGGTGGAGGCAGGTTCAATGAAGGCTTTCCAAAGAGAATGAAATTGTCATCAGAAGTGGAAATATGTGCAGGTGTGGGATATAAATGAATTAATGTTATTTCTGCAAGTATAAATTCTGATACAGAACAGGAATGAGAAAATACATATTCAGCAAAAAGAAAGGATATGTTAGCATGAGACGTGAATACAGAACAATGGTGGATATATGGGCAAACAGGAAAGCATCTGTTCCCCCCTACTCGGAGACATAGGAACTAACCCTAATCAAAGAGGTCAAAGTGGCCTCTGGATGGAAATAGATGCTGATAGAAGAAAAGATATGCCTAATCAATAATCTACAATAGACTGACGTCAAGCACCCTTATGGGAGTCAGAGATAAGAGTTTGTCACGGACAAGACAGGATAAACAGAAGTTGTGGGATAAGTCTTAAGGAAATGAGTGACGTAAGCGAAGCAGGGAACAGAAAATGGAATAAGGAAAACATATGGGAAAAAAACAGTATAAATTGCAAGGGTTTTTTGGGATATACTGTGCATTTTGTCATTGCCTTACCTGGTAATTAGACAAAGCACCCACCTATAGGTGTATAAATAAAACGACGCTGCTGTTCAGAAATTTGGTCTCGGACTGAAATTATTAAAGTGAGTGAGCTTTTGTTTCTCACACAGGGAACAGGTGAGAGAGTGACACTACACTCATTCAGCAGACACAATGGGTTGAATGGCATCTTTCTGTGCCAGAACAATTCTGCCAATGTGCGCTTTCAATGGTGCAAAAGAGACTTCACTTCAAAACTTTGCTGTAAAGGGCTCTGAGGATGGGAAAAACACTCGAGAAGTGCATGGTTCTTTTAGTTTAAAGGAGATGATAAAGATCTAAAAGGACTGCCTGGTTCACTCCACAGAGAACTGGGATAGACTTGATGGGCCGAATGGTCTCCTTTTGAGATATAATGACTCCTTCATTACCATTGTGCGTGGCTTGTTGTGTATTTTGAGAACTTTCAATATTTGTTTCAGATAATCAGTGTTTGCCAGCTCCTGCTGTATGATTCATTACAGTCTCTAATAATTTATTTATTTTTTGATCGCTAAGATGGTGGCAGAGTTGCAGCGCAGTGTGTGGGCTCCTGCCTGGAGCAGATTGTCCACTTCTACCTTTTTGTTTCTTCCTTCACAGCATTTTTTTCTTATTTAAATCTGTTTATCTTCTGGAGGGAGAGCGAGCCCAGTGCAGGGGAGGTTGGGGCAACACGGTGGCTCAGTGGTTAGCACTGCTGCCTCACAGCACCAGGGTCCCAGGTTCGATTCCAGCCTCGGGTGACTGTCTGTGTGGAGTTTGCACATTCTCCCTGTGTCTGTGTGGGTTTTCCACAGTCCAAAGATGTGCAGATTAGGGTGGATTGGCTGTGCTAAATTGCCCATGCTAAATTGCCCATAGTGTCCAGGGATGTGTAGGTTAGGTGCATTAGACAGGGTTAAATGTAGAGTAATAGGATAGGGGAAAGGGTCTGGGTGGGTTACTCTTCGGAGGGTTGGTGTTGTTGGGCCAAAGGGCCTGTTTCCACACTGTAGGGATTCTATGACACCGCCCAGTCCGGTAGTGATAGAGGTCCCACAACATCTGCGGTGGTGACGAGAGCAGGCAACCCGATGTCTCTTGGCATCTGAGGCAGCATCAAGCACGGGGAGATTGATTCCAATGCAGAGAATATCGAGCCCAGCATAGAGAAGACTGAACCCTTGTGGGGAGTGCAAATCCAGCATGGTTAAGCACTTAAAGAAGGACTTTAATGTTGGACTTTTAGCTATATTTCCTTATTTTTCTACTTTGCACCTATGATTTTGTACCTAGGTACCTTTGTACCCACGATGGCGCCCAGAATGGCATCATTGTACACTTGAGTACATGTCAGAATAAAATCTGATTCTAATCAGTATTTGTTGATCATTATAGTTTCTTTGCCATATCTTTTGGCTTCCTGTACATTCTCCTAAATCTTTGTCAGCTTGACAAAATAATTTTGGATGAATTATTTTAGTGAATCATTTTAGTTCACTGAGCCAGAGACATGGAAATTTATGGTGTCACGGTGGCTTAGTGGTTAGCACTGCTACCTCACAGCACCAGGGTCCCAGGTTCGATTCCAGCCTTGGGTGACTGACTGTGTGGAGTTTGCATATTCTCCCTGTGTCTGTGTGGGTTTCCTCTGGGTGCTCCGGTTTCCTCCCAAAGTGCAGGTCAGGTGAATTGGCCACGCTAAATTGCCCATAGTGTTAGATGCATCATTTAGGGGGAAACGGGTCTGAGTGGGTTTTTTTTTCTTTTTTCTTTTTTTTTCTTTTTTTTTTCTCCCCCACACTACCACCTAAGTGCGGTAGTGTTTATTTTATCCCCAGCACCCATGGTGTGTGTGTGCAGGTGTGAGACGGTATAGCACTTTATTTATTTTTTTATTTTAACCCCCACACTACCACCTAAGTGTGGTAGTGCTTATTTTATCCCCAGCACCCATGGTGTGTGTGTATACATGTGAGACACAGTGAAAGACACAAAGTGCACCAATCTTTATTCAAATTCCACCACCAGGAAGATAGGAAAACATCTGGGTGGGTTACTCTTCGGAGGGCTGGTGTGGATTGGTTGGGCCAAAGGGCCTGTTTCCATACTGTAGGGAATCTAATCTATGACTCACTGGGTACTGTTTTTACCTTCATACCCTAGAAGGTTGTAGGTTCGAGGCCCACATTGCAGCTGTGAGCATGAAACTTGGCTGACACTCCTGTGCAGTGCTGAGGGTGGGTGCTGCCATTTTTCGGGCATTCTTAGAGAAAAACAGGGCCCATTATCCCTGGTTTCCGGGGCAATGTTTGTCACTCAGAAAGAGATAACGTGGGTTTTTAATCATTCTGGGAGAGCTTGCTGTGCACAAATTCACTCCCACATTAAAGCAGCAATGATTCTTCAAATGTTGGATATAAAGCGCTCAAGGGCATCTTGAAGTCATGAAAGGTGCTACAGAAATGAAAGTCTGTACTGTATTGTTCTCTATTTGCATGTTTTTACAGACTGCTTCCAGTTGAGGGCACCCTTTCTATTGAAAAGGGCTCTTCGGACAGACAATTGGAAAAAGTGCTCCAGGTATCAAGTGTTGATGCTACAGTAATCACAGTTATAATTGTAGCTTTGAGATATTTTCTGCATCAACCTATTCAGAGATGTTATTGCACACATCTGGTGTAGATGGAATTTGAATCCGGGTCTTCAGTCTCAGAGGGAGGGACACTACCACTTATTTTCCATGGGATGTGGGTGTTGGTGGCATCCCTAATTTCCCTTGCCCTGGCTTGGTAGGGCCACTTCAGAGGGCAGCGAAAAGTCAAGAATTGCTGGAGAACCTCCGCAGGTCTGGCAGCATCTGGCAGTCAACATTTCAAGTCCGGTGACCCTTGGAACGTTTAGGTCTTCAGCGTCCGCAGTTCTCCGTTTTATGCTAAAGGTCGAGCACGTTGCTGAAGGTCTGGAGTCACGTGTAGGCCAGATCCTGGTAAGGATGGAAGTCTCCTTCCCTGATGGATATTAGTGAACCAGATGGGGTTTTACAACAATCGCTGAGACTAGAGAGAGAGAGACATGGCGCCTGAAGAGTGGAGACTCGGGCTTTATTGGTTTTGGCACTGGTAGTGGCGAGGCATCGACGGTAGCATTGGCGATTAGTGGTGACAGATGGCGCCTGAGAGCAGAGACTCTAACGTCGGTGGGTCTGTCAGGGTGGCGAGGAGGGTGAAGCCTTGGATTGGGCCAGCAGATGAAAAAACAAAGATGGAGTCTCTTTCATAGAGTCATAGAGATGTACAGCATGGAAACAGACCCTTCAATCCAACCCGTCCACGCCGACCAGATATCCCAACCCAATCTAGTCCCACCTGCCAACACCTGGCCCACATCCCTCCAAACCCTTCCTATCCATATACCCATCCAAATGCCTCTTAAATGTTGCAATTGTACCAGCCTCCACCACATCCTCTGGCAGCTCATTCCACACACATACCACCCTCTGTGTGAAAAAGTTGCCCCTTAGGTCTCTTTTATATCTTTCCCCTCTCACCCTAAACCTATGCCCTCTAGTTCTGGACTCCCCGACCCCAAGGAAAAGACTTTGTCTATTTATCCTATCCATGCCCCTCATAATTTTGTAAACCTCTATAAGGTCACCCCTCAGCCTCCGACTCTCCAGGGAAAACAGCCCCAGCCTGTTCAGCCTCTCCCTATAGCTCAAATCCTCCAACCCTGGCAACATCCTTGTAAATCTTTTCTGAGCCCTTTCAAGTTTCACAACATCTTTCTGATAGGAAGGAGACCAGAATTGCACGCAATATTCCATCAGCCGCCTTTCAGTTTGTTAAAATTATTGTTATCCAAAATGGCGCAGGAGCGTGGCAACAGTTGAAGCTCTGCATTGTATTTTCCCTTAAATACAAGTGACAATAAATCATTCAATTGAATCAAATCAGTTCCAGATTTCTTAATTGATTTAAATTCTACCCATTGCCTGTCCCAGAGCATTCAGGCTAGGCTCTGGGCCTCCAATCCACGGGTGGTAGCACTACACCACTATTGCTCATTCAGATATGATTCTAGTTGTGCTTAGCACTCAATGGTCATTATTTCTATGTGAGCCTTGAGCACATATACAGACTTACTACAGAGCAGAAGGGGCCATTCGGCCCACATACACACCTGCTAGGTTCCTCAGTACATCGCACTCACCTCTAAGTCAGACGATCATGTGATTAAGGCCCACCTTAGGGCCTTAAAGTCAGAATGTTGGTCGGCAGTCTGATGCAGCGCTGTGGGAATGCTGCACTGTCAGAGGTAATGTCTTTCAGGCAAGGGCCCGCCTGCCTACTTGTGTGGGTGTAGAAAGATACCACAGCACTGCTCAGGAGGAATTCTCAT
This sequence comes from Chiloscyllium plagiosum, assembly GCF_004010195.1. Classification (NCBI taxonomy): domain Eukaryota; kingdom Metazoa; phylum Chordata; class Chondrichthyes; order Orectolobiformes; family Hemiscylliidae; genus Chiloscyllium; species Chiloscyllium plagiosum. The sequence goes on from NC_057752.1 coordinate 2,925,004, forward strand.
GCGTGTGTGCTGGGCAGTGCTCACCCCTTCAGTCAACATCACAGAAAACAGATGATGTGGTTTCCTTGTCGCACTCCCGTTTGTGGGAGCTTGCTGTGTGCAAGTTGGCTGCCGCATCTCCTGTGTTACGACAAGAGCTAGGCTCGAGAAAGTACTTCATTGGACACATTTGAGGATGCCCTGAAGTCACGAAAGGCGCTACAGAAAGGCAGGAGCAAAACCAAGCGGATGCTGGAAATTGGAAACAGGCAATACTGGAAAAACTCAGCAGGTCTGGCCAAGATAGAGAGAGAAAAACAGAGTTAATGTTTCAAATCTGATGCCACTTCTTGGGACTCTTTCTATGCCATAAATCTTGCATTCAGTAAATTGCTGTCCCCTCATCTTGATTGTTTTCCCCACCCTGTGAATCCGATGGTTTCAAAATGTGCCTCGACCTGAAAATTGGCGATAGTTTTGGAAGCCCAAATGTCTGAGGGCAGAATGGTCATTTTCGCATGTTTAACATGTGCTTCTCTGCCTCTGGTTAGAGTGTTTGCTCTTGATTGTGAAAGGCGTGTTGGTGCCGACACCCATTGGGAGTGACGGGCGACATTTTGTATCATTTCTCTGTATTTCTGACTGAACAGAGGGGAAGAGGAAAAGCCTGCAGTGCACAGTATCTGAGCAAGAGTGTTCATTCTCGCATCATTTAGCTGAACAAAGCTTTCAGTGGTGGGAAGATGGCCTTTAGATTGCGGCCTCGCTGCCGGGGTGAGAAGTTTGCTGGATAGCATTCAGTGTAGGCCGTGGTTTCAATAACCTCTAAGGGACCCCAGAGTTACTTTGCAATGACTCTACTTCATCCAAGCGCAAGGATTCCCTTTCTGACTGTTCACTGATGCTAAATGAGCAAGTTTGTTTCAAGCTTTTTGTGCTCCATTTCTAAATTAAGGAATTTATCTTCCATCTCAACAAACAATTGCATTTAAATAGCCCCTATTTAAATGGTAAAACATCCCGAGACACTTTCCAGGGACGATGACCGAACAGTGTTTGACTCTGAGCTACATATTAGGACAGATGATCAAGAGGTTGGACAAAGAGGTCGGAATTCTGGAGCAGAGGTGAGCAAGTTATGGGAGGGAATTCCAGAGTTTGGGATCCAGGCAGCTGTAGACATCCCCCTCTCCCCAGTGGCAGAGTGATTCAAATCAGTGATCTGCAAGAGGCCAGGTCAGCAGCATCGTAGAGATGGCAGAAAATTGCGGGGCTGAAGGGGATTGCAGAGATAGGGAGGGGGTGATAAAAATTACACTTGTGGAACTAGAAGCAGTCTTCAGTATAATCCGAGCCATGTCAATGTGCTGTGGGCATATGAAACCAGTGTTAATGGAATCAAAGTGTTCAGTCAGCCGCGATTGTATTGAATGGCAGTCAGGCTTGACGGACTATATGGCCTACTCCTGTTTTTATCTCCCTTTGTCCTTTGTATGTGAATTCCATTAAGATACGCACATGGAGAACATTGTTTAACTAAATACCTAAAGCACATATAAAAAGAGACTGTCCTTTTAATGCGGATGTTAATTTAGGTTAATCGGTTCATTAGGTTTAAGTTTGCTTTATTGGTTATTTTCAAAGTACAGGTTGTACCTTTGTAATCTAGCAAGCTCAAGACCAGGCTTTTGCCAGACCAGCATTTGAGAGGCCACAATTGTACATTCTCCCCATGTCTGTGTGGGTTTCTTCCGGGTGCTCCGGTTTTGTCCCACAATCCAAAGATGTGCAGGTTAGGGTGAATCGGCCATGCGAAATTGCCCATAGGGTTCAGGGATGTGTCAGTTACATGTATTAGTTTGGGGTAAATGTAGAGTAATAGGGTAGGGGAACGGGTCTGGGTAGGTTACTTGGAGGGTCGGTGTGGATTTGTTGGGCCGAATGGCCTGTTTCCACACTGTAGGGATTCTATGATGATTCTATGTCTACCCCTCCCAGCCTCAAGATCTGCACCTCTCTCTCCCTCTCCCTGTCTATCTCTCTCCCTCTCCCTCTATCCCTCTCCCTCTATCCCTCTCCCTCTATCCCTCTTCCTCTCCCCCTCTCCCTCTATCCCTCTCCCTCTATCCCTCTCCCTCTATCCCTCTCCCTCTATCCTCACACTCACTCTCTCTCTATCTCTCTGTTTCTATCTCTCTCTGTCTCTGTCTTTCTCTCTCTGTCTCTGGATGCCAGCATTCCTGAGGAGGATAGTGCTTAGAGAGAGGAATAGCTTTGAGGAACACATCTTACTGAAGTTCTGAGAGTGATAGGGATTGAAGCAGGACACTGACTAGTAAACCCTGTCAGTAACTACCTGCTGACTTTCTAAACATCAAAATAGTACTGGAAGGAATGAGACAGGGAAGGGGTGCCTTAAACTGGAAGGACTGGAAGCATTGCAGGTGCCAGGCAACAGACATCACCAGACGAGAGAGTGCTGTTTAAGGGCAGTACGACCTACAGTTTAAATAGAGACTGCTAGAACACGGGTTTAGCAGGTAGGATGCAGATATACATAATGCTGCAATATATTACAAAGTGACTGCCACAAAAGATAGAGAAATGTCTCGCGTCAAACTTGAACTTGCTTGGGATTAGATTAAAAGAGCCCAAATGTCAGAATGCCACAGAGGATGTGAGATGTACCTGATATCACCTTCAAAATGTGACACTGGCATTTCTCATTCCATACTTTTTGTCAATATTGATTGATTGATTGTCACCGAAGTACACTGAAAAGCTTTGTTTACGAGCAGTACAGATCATAGTAAGCAAGAATGTACAGATCAAAAAGACTTAGACAGAGGCAGACGGGTGACTTTGCTTCTCGAAACTAGAGAGTCCATTCACCAGTCTAATAACACCTTGGAAGAAGCAGTTCCTGAACCTGCTGGTGCGTGTGTTCAGGCTTCTGTATCTTCTGCCTGATGGAAGAGGTTGTGGGAGATCATTACCGAAGTGGGAAGGGTCTTCGATGATTTTGGCAGCCTGTCCGTGGAGCGAGCCATGCATAGATGGAATGGTGGCTTCTGTGATGTTCTGGGCTGTGCACACCACCCTCTGTTGTTTCTTACGGTCCTGGGCAGAGCAGTTGCCATACCAGGTCGTTATGTAGACCGTTATGACATCTCGGGCTTCAGAAGAGAACCAGGGAGATAATGGGGGAGAAGTGTCGTCTTCCCAGGGCTTCTAGCCACAGATAGTTTTCAAATCAGCATTAAAACAAAAATAAGTTCGGGTCACTCAGAGTATATCAGCTGCAGCATACTGTGTGCTCCATTTGTGTACTTTGAAAGGAATCATCCAAAGTGGATTCAATATTTGACCACATTCATGGTACATACACTTGATGAGTCTATGGGAGGTGGGATACAATGGACCACAGGGACTCAGCAGCACCCAAGCCTCAGGTGTCAGCAGTGGCTGAGTGGCAGCTTCTGAGTCAGAGCTCGGAAGGAGAAGCTGTCAGAAGGCTGGCTTCAATAGACAGCATCCAACAGAGTTCTCATTCCATGCCACCGTGTGTGGCATCGCTGTGTTTGTGTGTGTGCTGTGCGTGGGAGTGAGCTAGAAAGGGACACAGGCAAAAGAAGGAAGCCCTCAGCTTCACGTGACCTCGCCCTCGCTCCATGCATTCACATGCAGCAGTCTCCGGTTTTCCCAATGCGAGATGAGGGAAGGTAAGACACGTACGTGGGGATCAAAAGCAGAAATTGCTGGAGGAATTCAGCAGGTCTGGCAGCATCTGTGGAGAGAAAAACAGAGTTAATGTTTCGGCTCTGGTGTCTCTTCCTCAGAACTGAGAGGCGAGGGAGGATGTGAAGGGTCAGAACAGTGAGGGTGAAAGGGATGGGGGAAGAAAGGGATGGCTTGTTTGAAACTGGCAGCTTGACAACTATTGCCGATCTAACCTGGCAGGCTTGGCGCTGACACAAAAGGTGCCACTCCTCTGTACTTGGCGCGCAGCCTGGTGTTGAACCGACAAGAAATTCAAATGCAAATTCACATCCCAGTGGTACCTCTCCTCGGTCGAAGTGGCACCAAATCCACATAAGTACATGGAGGCAATGTTTTAAATATTGATGGAACAGCAGCTCCAACATTTGAACTTGAATAGTTTTACTCATGATATCTAAAGCTGGCTTATACTTTACACCGAAACAGGCCGTTCAGCCTATTTGATCCAGGCTTATGCTTCACATGTCCTGAAGAGATTCCATTATTTATTTTATTGAGAATTTGTTTAAAGGATTATGGATAATGGTTCATTTGAACAGGCTGGGAAGAAATCTGGCCTTTTCTTTGAAGGGGGCATGAAAAGTACACATCAGGACATAAGCCACATGGTTTTCAAAAAGTGTCTTTTAAGTTAATTGCTTGGACTTACTGGAAATCACGTGCTTGTGTTTATGGCTGTTTGGAGTTAGTCTTTGTTTTGAATATTGCTAAACAGTCAGCTGGGGAACAGCCTACTGGGAGAGAGAGAAGCTACACGGCTCAGCCTCTGCCTTTCTGAGAAAGCTCTTTCAGAGTGCAATGTGATAACTGAAGCTGTTAATCCAACTGTTCTCCTCATTAGCCTCTGAAAGTCTTCCTCTTGGTATTTCCTGAATGAATTGTGTCTACAAACATCGCAGTGACTACTGCCTGTGCATAGTGACTCCGGTCTACATGTGCCAAGATGCTCATGAAAAGTCATCCTGAATATTTCTTAACTTATCCATTTTAATACGTCAAACTGTGTGTTCATTCATTTTGCATCATTGATGAATATGTCTTGTTGTGTAAAGAAAAAGTATATTTGTTGTTTGTCAAATAAATCTTATTGTTATGACACCGGGTAAACTCTCCTACTTAATTTAAAATCAGCAACACAAAAAAGATATATCCCATGCAGTAATCTGTGAAAATTCGAGAGACCAAGAACTAGTTAAAGTAAAAATTCATAACTTTATTTCTTAAAGTATAACAGAGAATAATTAACTAACAACTGTTTACAATTCCTTCCTCTAACCTATCTTTTACCTTCCCTTCTATAAGACTAGTCTGATAAAACTCCTGGTTATGATTTACAAAACAAAACTTCTTATCTCAAAACCAGGCAGCTTTATGTTCTCCTCTGTATTTCAGTCTTTTCTTCTTCTTGGGGATTCTGCTTTACAGGTTAATGATCGATAAAGGTACTTTTAAGAGAGCTATTTTTCGGGCAGTCTTTTTACATGCTGGTAGCTTGGCAGTCCTCCTCTCAACTGTTCAATTTTCCCCGATCTTATACCCACAAAGCATTGGATTATGTCATTGACTTTTAAGATTGTCAATATACTCAATTCAAACTTGATTGGAGTTTGGTATTTGTTTTGGGGTATATTTAAACTGATTGGCTTAATTCAAATCTGTTTTTGTCTTCAGGCGACTAGCTACCCTAGCTACCCCAGTAGCTGGAGCACATGTTTACATTGTATCTTATTGAGAACACTTGGTGCTGTCACTGCTAATTTTTAACTCTCTTAAAGGTACAGCACACTTCTACACCTTCATTACATTATTGGCAGATCTCTTTATTCTAAACCTAATGTGATTAGAATATAGCCAGTATCTGCAGACATCAGGCACCAATATGCAATAATTCCGAACTGCATATGTGCAAAAATCCTGAACTGCATGTGTGCAAACATCCAGAACCGTGCATGTGCACAAACCAGAACTGCATGTTTGCAAAAACCCAGAACTGCACATGTACAAAAATTCAGAAATGCATATGTGCACAAATCTGAAATTGCATATGTGCACAAATATGAAACCATGTATGTGCGCAAATACGAAACCATGTATGTGCGCAAATACCAAACTGCACATGTCCACAAACCAGAACTGCACATGTGCATAAATCTGGAACTGCTCATGTGAGCAAATCTAGAACCATGTATATGCAGAAGTCCAGAACTGCACATATACAAAAGTCCACATGCAGAACTGTGCATGTGCAAACATCCAGAAGTACACGTGCACAAATTGGGAACTGCTCATGTGCACAAATCCAGAACCGTGTCTATACACACACCTGGAACTTTGCATGCTCACAAATCCAGAACTGCACACGTTCACAAATCCAGAAGTGTGTATGTGCATAAATTCAGAACTGCGTATGTGATCTTCTTCCTCTCGGAAGGATGTTGTGAAACTTGAAAGGGGTTAGAAAAGATTTACAAGGATGTTGCCAGGGTTGGTGGATTTGAGCTATAGGGAGAGGTTGAGTAGGCTATGGCTGTTTTCTCTAGAGCATTGGAGGCTGAGGGATGACCTTATAGAGGTTTATAAAATTGTGAGGGGCATGGATAGGATAAATAGACATAAGTCTATTCACTGGGGTGGGGGAGTTCAGAACTAGAGGGCATAGGTTTAGGATGAGAGGGGAAAGATAAAAGAGACCTAAAGGGCAACTTTTTCACACAGAGGGTGGTACATGTATGGAATGAGCTGCCAGAGGAACTGGTGGAGGCTGGTACAATTGCAACATTTAAAAGGCATCTGGATGGATATATGAATAGGAAGGGTTTGGAAGGATATGGGCCGGGTGCTGGCAGGTGGGACTAAATTAGGTTGGGATAACTGGCCGGCATGGACGAGTTGGACCAAAGGTCTGTTTCTGTGCTATACATGCACACAAATCTGGAACCCCACATGCGCAATGATTTTGCCCATATCAATTGTGGTCAGGCTTTATGTCATCACATAGAATTCCAATGACATCACATGCAAAGGAACTGTGTATGTGCAGGATCGAAACATGCTACTGAAATGGAGTTCAATGGTGGGGGTCAGGGCAGTGAGAATGGAGGGCAAGGGAGGGAGGGAAGTGATGGGAGAGTGGAGATGGTCATTGGGAAAGAAGGGACCTCCCTCTCCATCTCTCCCTCCCTTCCTCTCGCCAACCCTCGGGCCGTACTCCCTCACCATAGTGAGTCATTGTGCCAATTTGATTGCCACCATGTTTCATATTGGTGATGAACCTTTGTTTAAATTTGTATGATATGCAGGCATGAGGTGTCAATAGACATGGCCTAACATTTACAATTGGCCATCGTGGGAACTGGGTAAAGCATTTACATTTACGCTGTGAATATAGAGTGCTGGGGGGTGAGAGAGAGAGTGCATCTCAGTCCTAACAAAAATCTGAATAGACTCAAAACAACAAGATGAGTCATGGCGAAGTGTGAGTTATGAAATATGCAAGAGACAAGCAACATGCAGGGTGTGAGTGATAGTAACAGAAAGGGCCAGAAGCTCACAGCAACTTGTTCAGTCCCTGAAAAGAGAAGCAGCAATTCAATTACATTGGCAGGCAGCGAGAATGAATGACATTGCACATTTGCCACCCTCAGGATATGTAGTTAGATAGGGCAATAGAAGGTCACACAGAAGGTCATGAAAAAAAGCTAGTAAAACAGATAGCAAGTTCCTGCCTCTGCCACCACCACCCCCCTCGACCCCCACTTGCCCCCTTAGCTACCTCCAGCCTCAAATCTCTTCACCCACTTTATTTGGATGCATAAAAATGGCCTTGGAAGAGCAAGGGGTAGGTTACCATTGCTTCCCACTCAGTAATGCAGGGTCTGATTAGTAAGAGTTAGCTCCCAGTATCTCCAGGGGAAGCAACCTGCACCGTTCGAACTGCCCGGCCATGCCCCTTCCTATTGCTGTATCTTCCTTCATCCTTACAACCCTTCAAGAACCTCATGTTACTCCAACTCTGGCCTCTCACTCAGCCTTCATCCTTCGGTGTTGAATTGCTCTGTGTTTGACCATGTGAGCTTGTTTACTATTGGTGCTCACTGGGGCCTCAGAGGCTAAACCTGGGCATGGAGTCAGGGAAAAGTAAATAAAGAGCTGGAAAGCTGAGCTAGAAGCATGGAGAAGACATTTTAAACACCCTGAATAAAGTTCTGACACACGTAGGAATGAGTCTAATCATTGCAGAGATCTAAAATATAAAACCATAGAATCCCTACAGTGCAGATAGAGGCTGTTTGGTCTACACTGTACCTCCAAACAGCATCCCCCTATCCTAACCCCATAGCCCCACATTTCCCATGGCTAGTCCACCGAGCCTCCACATCCCTGGACATTATGGACAATTTCCCATGGCCAGTCCACCTAACCTGCATACCTTTGGACTATGGGAGGAAACCGGAGCACCTGGAGGAAATCCATGCAGATATGGGGAGAACGTGCAAACTCAACACAGACAGTCGCCTGAGGCGGGAATCAAACCTGGGTCCCTAGTGCTGTGAAGCAACAGCTAACTACTGAGCCAGTATATAACACACCCTAACAATTGCAGTCATGCCATCCTGGCTGAGGGCTTTGGAAATCCCCATCCACTTCTTTCTCCTTTAACTCAGTCTTTTCAATCTTCCACTTTGACAAAGCATTTGTTCACATATTCAAACATCACCTTTGTTGGTTCAGTGTTAATTTTTTTGGATCATAATGTTCCCCTGAAGTGCTTTTGACTGATGGCTCAGTGGTTAGCACTGCTGCCTCACAGCGCCAGGGACCCGGGTTTGATTCCAGCCTCAGGTGACTGACTGGCAGGTGGGACTAAATTAGGTTGGGATACCTGGCCGGCATGGACGAGTTGGACCAAAGGTCTGTTCCTGTGCTATACATGCACACAAATCTGGAACCCCACATGCGCAATGATTTTGCCCATATCAATTGTGGTCAGGCTTTATGTCATCACATAGAATTCCAATGACATCACATGCAAAGGAACTGTGTACATTCTCCCCGTGTTTGCGTGGGTTTCCTCCGGGTGCTCCGGTTTCCTCCCACAGTCCAAAGATGTGCAGGTCAGGTGAATTGGTCATGTTAAATTGTCCGTAGAGTTAGGTGCATTTGTCAGGGGTAACTATGGGGAATGGGTCTGGATGGGTTACTCTTTGGAGGGTCGGTGTGGACTAGTTGGGCTGAAGGGCCTGCTTCCACACTGTAGGGAATCTAATCTAAATTATCATACGTTAATTGTCCTGCATGACTACAAATGGTGGATGCTGTTAAAGTGTCCATTTCTGCTGATTGAGAAAGAAGCAACACATTGAAAGATCAGTGGTGTGCAGCATTGCTTCCTGATATTGCAGGTCTGAGTTAAGACAAAACGTTGGAGAGGCATAGACGTTTGAACCTTGTAAGTCAGGTAACCTAGTGGGAGCATATAAGAAAATTCATCTTTAGTTCAAGCGCAAAGAGGAGACCAAGGGGTGGCAACTTCAGCCAAGCTAAAGGCAAAATGCTGGCTGGTATCAGAAAGGTTCTTCTGGAAGGGCGCAGAGATTTTAGGGTCATTCTGGGTGGATGATTTAAGCTAGGTGGAAAGAAAATGATAGAAAGAAAGAAAAAAAAGTGAAAAGGCTTGCATTTGTACAGCCCTTCTCACAATGTCAGGATAGCCCAAAGCATTTTACAGCCAACAAAGAGCTTTTGAGGTGCAGATGTGATTGTAATGTACAAGATGTGGCAGCCACATTTGCGAACCGCAAGCCCCCACAAGCACCAGTTCGATAAATGCACAGATAACCATGTTTTGGTGACGTTCGTTAGTAGAACTCCCCTCCAAAATTGTGGCCGTGGGATTTTTTACGCCCATCTGAGAGGGCAGACGGGGTCTTGATTTCAGGGATGGCTCCTCTAACTTAGGTCGGTCAGCTCAGATTATGTGGGACTTCAACTCACTACCTACTGCTGGGGAAGAGGAAGAGCCGATAGGGGCAGCACGTCTGTCTGAAATGGCACAACCAAAATGCTTTTTGTACCCAAGGTGGGAGTGAGTTACACACAAAACAACAGCATTTGAATTTGATTTTGGGATAGATTTTTGTTTTGTTTGGCACAGAATTCACTCAATTCTCCTACTCTGTTTCTCTCATCTGCACCAATGGAATATCTTACTTTGTGAGATTTGAATGCCTTCCAGCCATTGTTTAGGAACAAAAGGTCAGAGTGCCTTTTTTGAAATAGCGTCCAGACCTTTTCATTGAAAATTGATCACAGAATCAAGCTACACGAAGTGATGATGTTGCTACCTAACAACCAATAGCTGATCTCTTGCTCTGATACCTCTGAATCAATACATTGGCATTCAATTTTAAATGCATCCTTCCAGATAAAAGTCATTTAAATGATGATCAATTGTAAATGGGACCACTCCAGCACTTATTCTACAGAGTTGTGACCTAGTATTGTTCCTTAAAAGAATCACATTTGAAGAGGTGATTAAGATTTGGACGACGAGTGACTGGCGATCATACTGATTGAGGCTGAAGTGTGCAATTATTGGTAATCATTTCTGCCCATTGAAACATGTTCATCAGATTTTGAAGTGCAGCTCATCATCGAGACTCACTTTTAAAGAAAGCTTCTTTAGAAAATGGCCAACAATATTAACATTCATGGTCCATTCATTTGTGGTCAATTCTTGAACATTGTTCTTTTCAAACAAAGTATTTAATGAGATCACGAGGCAGTAGGCACTAAATGTTTTCTCCTCGTTACAATCTTTCTTGTCTTTCTATCTCACCAAAGACACATCCAGATCTCACAACTGCTGAGAAGGGCAACAGATGTAAAGGAGCACCACCAACTTCAGGGCTGGACATCATCCTGACTTGGAACGACAATAGATTGTGGTGTACAAGTTGACGCAGGAGAGAGATGCAATGGTTTTGTCGAGGTTTGTCCCGAGCAGCTCCGTGACACAGGACTCTGTGCTCTACGGTCTGTTCCCTGGGAAGCACACTGAGACAAACACCGACTGTGCCTGGAGGACCATCAAGTCAGTGAAAGACTCTCTTTGATTGGCCTGAAACGTATTGGTCTTCCAGAACAAGGGGTTGACCCTGATCGAGTGTTGCAAACTGGCACAGTCCAAGGTCCAGGACTATGTACTGAGGGACACACTAAAGATTGGGGCAGCTACCGCCACTGTCTGAGGGCCTTTTAGACCCCAAGTTAAGATTAGATTTCCTCCAGTGTGGAAACAGGCCCTTCGGCCCAACAAGTCCACACCAACCCTCCGAAGAGTAACCCACCCAGACCCATTTCCCTCTGACTAATGCACCTAACACTACGGGTAATTTAGCATGGCCAATTCACCTATTCTGCACATTTTTGGACTGTGGGAGGAAACCGGAGCACCTGTGGAAACAGGCCCTTCGGCCCAACAAGTCCACACCAACCCTCCGAAGAGTAACCCACCCAGACCCATTTCCCTCTGACTAATGCACCTAACACTACGGGTAATTTAGCATGGCCAATTCACCTATTCTGCACATTTTTGGACTGTGGGAGGAAACCGGAGCACCTGGAGAAAACCCACACAGACCTGGGGAGAATGTGCAAACTCCACACAGACAGTCGCCTGAGGCTGGAATCGAACCTGGGTCCCTGGTGCTGTGAGGCCATCCGTGGGGGTCTGTTCAGTTATCGGACCCTTCCGATGCTTCAAAGGCATGTAAATATAGTCTTGTACAAATAAGAGATGCCTTTGATTTGTTTCGATAGAGTCAAACTCCAAAGTTTGGTTGTTTCCTTGATATGCTACTGTACAGAATCCAAGTGCATTTGTGACTGTGTACATATATAAAGATATTTTTTAATGAATAAAGTATCTCTTGAAATAAAATAAGTAAGTTGGCGCAATGCATAGGGTGGCCCTTTTTTGATACCAAAGTGCCCATCTGTTAGAGGTTGTCCTCAATTTTTCAGCTCAGCAACACATTTCGGATTATACTTGACCTAACCACTGGCACATGGAATCAAGCAGGTGATACAGACTGAGTTGCCACAAAGGTGCATGGCACGCCAACACAAAACAGATGCCACAGGACACTTGGCAAACAGAAATAGGTTGTCCTGTGCCAACATTAGGGTTCACATTTTAGACTCAGCACCCAAGTTACTCACCATCTTTGGAAGGAGTTTTCTAAGCTTCAAAGCTCAATTCACAAGCCACAATCTATAACTGATTGCCATTCCTTCACTGCATCTCAGTCAACATCCTGGAACTTCCTCCCTATCAACACTGTGGGTGTCCGTAAACCACGCGGACTGCAGGGGTTCAAGAAAGATGGCTCACCACGACCATCTCGAGGGCAACCAGGGGTGGGCGATACGCCCACCTGCCATGACCAACTGCAAAATAAACTATCAGTGATGGTCCTCTGTACGTCTCAGTCTTGTTCCCCTTAAACTCTTAATAACCAGTCCGACATACCATCTCTCCTTCCTGCTTCTGCTATCTTTTTCTATCTGAAAATATAAAACTGTGGGAGTCTTCACTTTCCTTAATCATCCTTTCCTTCCACAATCTAGAGGCATCCGAAACACAAAGTTGACATGATTTATTTCTAACACCTTTGAGTTTATTCACCTTCACTCCGACTGAGTGTTGGCCTTTGAGCATCGAGTCACAGAGACGTACATCACGGAAACAGACCCTTTGGTCCAACTTGTCCATGCTGACCAGATATCCTAAACTGATCTAGTCCCATTTGCCAGCATTTGGCCCTGATCACTCTTCCTATTCATATACCCATCTAGATGCCTTTTAAATGTTGTAATTGTACCAGCCTCCACTACTTCATCTGGCAGCTCATTCCATACATGCACCACAGTCTGCATGAAAAAGTTGCCCCTTAGGTCCCTTTTAAATCTTTTGCCATCTCACCTTAAACCTATGCCCTAGCTTTGGACTCATGTACCCTGGGGAAAAGACTTTGACTATTCACCCTATAAACCTCTATAAGGTCACTCCTCAGCCTCCGACGCTCCAGGGGAAAAAAAAACTCAGCCTCTCCCAAAAGCTCAAAGCCTCCAATCCTGGCAACATCCTTGTAAATGTTTTCTGAACCCTTTTCCCAGTGTGTTCTGAAGAAAGGAAATTATCTCGGGATGTGTTTTGAAACCTGCAGCATTCAAATCTGCTCAGAAAGAGAAGGATGTTGTGAACCAGTTGTGTTCATGTTTTGATGAGAATATGTAAATTGTCCTTTCAGGAACTCTAAGGATCAGGTCATATTGTAAGGAAGTGTTCTTGCACCATGTCATTTAAGGCGCAGTGATAACAGGTTTCATTTCCACAGCCTATATTTATAAACGACCTTTAACATCACAGAGAATCTCAAGGTCTTTCACAGGAATGTTAGGAAGCCAAATTTAATACTGAGCCACATAAGGATTGAAATCTTGGCTGAAGAGGTCAGTTTTAAGGAGTGCCTTAAAAGAGGAGAGAGAGGTGGAGAGGTTTAGAAAAGGAATTGCAGAGTTCAGGGCCTTCTTAGTTCTCTGTGCACCTCTGGTCGCCACACTATAGGAAGGGTGTGATTGCATTATAGAGAGGGTGCAGAGGAGATTCACCTGGATATTGTCTGGGCTGGAACATTTCAGCTCTGAAGAAAGACATGACAGTTTTAACATATGAGGAACGTTTGAGGTCTCTGGGTTTATACTCGATAGAATTCAGAAGGATGAGGTGGGATCTAACTGAAGCATATAGAATACTGAATGGCCTGGATAGAGTGGGATGTTGGGAAGATGTTTCCATTGGTGGGAGAGACTAGGACCCGAGGGCACAGCCTCAGAGTAAAGGGAAGACCTTTTGGAACGGAGATAAGGAGAAACTTCTTCAGCCAGAGAGTGGGGAATCTGGGGAATTCATTACCACAGAAGGCTGTGGAGGCCAGGTCATTGGGTATATTTAAGACTGAGATAGGGAGGTTCTTGAGTATCAAGGAGATCAAGGGTTGTGGGGAGAATGCAGGAGTATCTGGAACTCACTGCCTGAAAGGGTGGTAGAGGCAGGAACCCTCAAGATATTCGAAAAGTATTTAGCTGAGCATTGAAACACCATAGCATACAAGGCTATGGTCCAAGTGCTGGAAAATAGGACTAGAATAGATCAATGTTTGATAACAGACATGGACACAATGGGCAAAAGGGCCTCCTTCAGTGCTGTACAAACTCTATAACTCCCTAGCCACTGATGATGGAGTGATTAAAATCAGATATGTGCCAGAAATGGAAGAGGGCAGAGATCACAGAGGGTTTCAGAGGGAGTTACAGAGATAGGGAGGGGTGAGACCATGGAAGGATTTGGAATCCAAGAATGTGAATTTTAAAATCAATGTATTGCTAAACCAGATTCCGATATAAGTCAGCAAGCATGAAGTGATGGGGAAAACGACTTTGTGTGAGTTTGTTGCATATTACAGAAGGTGAATACATATTGTGTATCTATTCACCTCGATGCTACCTGTTTTGTGAACAATTGTCATTCGAAGTTCTTCTCTCGACATTGAAACCGCCTGCCTGAACTTACGGCAATTACACTTCTTCCCAGTGGACGTTGGAATTTATAATGGAATTATAAAAATAGCATTGAATGTATTAAAATGGGGACTGAATACCTGTGCTAGTCCAATTGTCCCACTGCCTGTTAATTGCACTTCACTTCAAAACTGCAACTAGCCTTGGAATTTGGGATAGTGATTCAGCAGCTCACTTTGCTTTCAATCCAATCTGTGCTTACAATGATTTTGGGTTTCATTGAGGCCTCTGACTGTCCTTAGAATGTAAGACATAGGAGCAGGATTCGGCCATTTGGCCCCTTGAACCTTCTCTGTCATTCAGTAAGACCATGGCTGATCTGATTATGATCTTAACTTCACTTTTCTGCCTCCCACCCATAACCCTTGGTTCCCTTGTCAGTACAAAACAAATCTGTCGAGCTCAGCTTTGAATATATTCAGAAATCCATTTGCCACTGCTTGCTTGGGGAGAGAATTCCAAAAACTAATGGCTGTCTAAGAGAAAGGGTTAGGCATAAATGACTCGAGGACACTATTCAAAGAATGAGGCTGTTCTTCCTAGTGGCTTGACCAGTAAAAAGGTAAAGTTGCCATAGTCTTAACAGACTGTAGGAATACTCCCTCATTGGAGAGGGACAACGAGAGAAGGTTTAATCTGAGACATTGCAAGTTAGGGAAGAGGTTAAGAGGGCAAACCCTTCATGGTAACCTCAGCTGCTGCAGAGAATTGAAACCATGCTGTTGGTATCACTCTGCATTGTAAACTGGCCATCTAGCTAACTGACCCCCACACTTGGCCAGCATTTATCCTTCAAACCACACCACTAACAGTCTGGTCATTATCACTGCTGTTTCAGGGGCTTTACAGATGCATTTTGGTTGCAAAACATTTTGAAACACATCTTGAGGATGTAAAAGATGCTATATAAACAGAAGTTCTCTTTCCTGCTTTACTTATAATTTAATAAACGTAAAATATAAAGTTTGATCATAATCCCTCTGTATTGTGTACAGGGCCCAATTATCTTACTGGATAATACCATTGTGACTTTCTGATCAGTTCTGTCTGGAATCTAGTGACCAGCACTCAATATAAACACAGGCAAATATTAAAATTGGAATGGCTTTCGCATTAATAGTTAAAGAGAATTTAAATGAGACTTTCAAATACAGTCTTTGGCTCTTGCATAATTTGTCTGTTCTCGTCCGTGCCCATTGTTCGAACGAATCTGGGTCTCACTTTACTTCTGACATCTTTTATGGACCATTTCAATCAGTTCAAATTCTGCTGTGGCCAACATGGTTGATGCTCACAGAAGTTCAGCAGAGCACCATTGTTTTACCAGCTTTTTCTTCGGGTTTGCCATGCTAGAGGGATGGAGTTTAAAACAAGGAGGTTCTGCTGCAGCTGTATACGGTGCTGGTGAGACCACCCCTGCAGTACCATGTACAGTTTTGGGCTCCTTACTTGAAAAAGGATGTACAGGCACCGGAGGGGGTGCAGAGGTTATTCACGAAGTTGATTCCAGAGTTGAGAGGGTTGCCTTATGAGGAGAGACTGAGTATACTGGGGTTATACTCGTTAGAAGAATGAGGGGGGGCTCTTATAGAAACATATAAAATGACTAAGTGAATAGATCAGATTGAAGCAGGGAGGTTGTTTCCACGGGCGGGTGAAACTAGAACGAGGGGACATAGCAGGTTTAGGACTGAGTTAGGGAGGAGCTTCTTCCCCCAAAGGGTTGTGAATCTGTGGAGCTCCCTGCCCAGTGAAGCAGTTGAGGCTACCTCACTGAATGGTTTTAAGGCAACGATAGATATTTGAGCAGTAAAGGAATTAAGGGTTATGGTGAGCGGGCGGGTAAGTGAAGCTGAGTCCATGAAAAGATCAGCTATGATCTTGGTGAATGGTGGAGCGGGCTGGAGGGGTCAGATGGCCTACTCCTGTTCCTGTTTCTTATGTTCTTATTTCAATTCACAGCTGTGATGCCACAATAATAACTTGGCAACTGTAGCTTATTTGGTAGTGAGGCATCCTCTCTGTCTTTCTGTTTCTTACCTATGTCTGTAGTCCCCATTGCTTTGTGGGTAATGGGATAGAGGAGAGGGTAGTGGGGTTGGAAGAGATGGAAGAAGGGCGAGTGGATGGGAGTGAGAAAGAGCAGTTTGTTCATGACTACAGGCAAAGAGCCAGCACTGGTGAGTAACGCCTTCTTGTTTTAGAATCTAATTGTATTTCCTTTAATTATGCTTCCATGGGATGTGGGTGTTGCTGGCTAGACACTCATCCACAAGTGCCTTTGAGATATTGGTGGCAGTGAGTCTTCTTGAACTGCTGCAGGCAATGCAGTGTAAGTACACTCCTGGACCTAGTGGACTTCAGCTTGCTGCAGGGCAGAGAACACCAGCAATACAAAGTGGTCAGAGATGACATTTCAGATCTAAAGCCATCCCAAAATGACCCATTCCTGCTGCCATTTCAGAGGACTCCAATTGTAACCAGATGGCAGAATCCATCGACCTAGGCAGGATGATATTTGAGATGTCTTTTGGAACATGGCAAATGCAATGCTTATTCTAACATCTGGCAAAGTGGAGGAAGAACAACAGTATAACCAAGAGGTGAGATACAGTGCCAAGGGTTGTCTGGCTGGCCTCTGGGTTACTTACAAGCCCTTCGAGCATGCTTGGTCATTCAATATTCAGTCTCCTGTTCCTGTTTTCTCCTCGATACCCTTTGTTCCCTTTAGTCCTATACGCTTATCACTCTCTGGGTGAAGAAATTTCTCCTCATCCCAGTCCTAAATGGCCTACCCCATATCCTTAACCATGAGCCCCTGGTTCTGGACTCCCCAGTTATCAGGAACATCCTTCCTGTGTTTACCCAGTCAAGTCCTGTTCGAATTTTATAGGGTTCTATGGAACCCCCCTCATTCTTCTAAATTGCAGTGAATATAGTCCTAACCGATCCAGTCTCTCTTCATATGTCAGTCCTGCCATCCCAGGAATCAGTCTTGTAAATCTTCACTGCACTCCATCACCAGACCATCCTTCCTCAGATAAGGAGACCCAAACTGCACTTAGTACTCCAGTGTGGCCTCACTAAGACCCTGTATAATTGCAGCAAGACATCCCTGCTGCTGTCAGAGTTGAGGTATGTTGATTGTAGGGGTCAGAGTAATACCCTTGCAATTTTGCTTGATTGCCAAGATGAGATTTCAATTTCTCAAGAGGTTTACCTGCAATTGAGCTCCCTTCTCACACATCATGCAGTCTGGTCGAGTTCACAGGAGGACCCACAGTACCTAGTCGTTTGAAGGAACAGAATTGAGAACATAAAAACCTATTTCCTACCAGCCCCTTCTTATTCCCTTATCAGCCTAGGATCATAAAATCCTGACGTCGATATTCAGGTTGAGAAAATGACACAAGATTACTTTAGTGCCAGTTTGTTGCTCTTTTTGGCTAAATTTCAAAATGACTGCCATGTGTCCTTGATTGTGGCAAGATGGGGAGGCTGTTCTGCTGTTGGAGTTGGGAGACCATCTTGCATGTGGCCATCAAAGAGTTAGAGGGGGGGGGGTGCAGTCCAATTTGTGCTCCTAATTACTTTCCCTTTTGGAACCTCCAATGAGCAACTTAGTGGTACATTAGTATTTGATAGCTTTCAATTCACACTTATTGCACATTCTGTTGAATCTACACAGCCCCAACTGTGGGGAAATATTATAAACTGTCTTCTTTTCCGAAAAAATCCAGTTTGGTATCTGTTATGCATTTAGCGTCAGATGTCACTGTGCCACTGTGTGGTGGCAGTAGAGTTGAATGGGGGGATTTTACAATGCACAATGTGTTCCTCTGATTTAGCAATTCCTGATTGAGAACTTGAAGGATCCATCAAGTGAACACGGGTATGATCTATAATGGAATAGGATGCTTCAGGTAGGAAACTGACTTGCTGAAACCTTGACCAAATGTTTGTTTTAGAACTTTAAAATTGGTGATCGCAACAGAATACACAGAAACAAAATTCTTCTTAGAATTAAGAACCTGCTAATATTGCTTTGATTTTAAGTCAGTAACTATGAAGAGGGCTCAAACATAATGAACACCTTCCATACTTCCAAATGCATCGGGCTGGACAAGTATATTGGCAGTCACTTTGTTCCACTAAAATTAAACCTTCCTCTCATTGTTCTCAACTTTGTAATTTGTGACCTTTCTTTGAAAGTGCACTGGGAATATGACAGTGTTAATGAGTCAATTGATTAGATTAGATTAGATTAGATTACTTACAGTGTGGAAACAGGCCCTTCGGCCCAACCAGTCCACACCGACCCGCCGAAGCGCAACCCACCCATACCCCTACATTTACCCCTTTACCTAACACTACGGGCAATGACAACCCTCTTACAGACTCTGAGAGAAGGAATTTCTCCTCATCCTGGTTCTAACTAGGTGACTCCTTACTCTGACATTCTTCTACTGGGGGAAACAACCTCTCTGTATCTCCCTGTTAAGCCCCATAAGAATCTTGATTGTTTCAATACGATGACATCTCATGCCTCTAAATATCCACAGCAAACTTTGTTTTAACTGGATCCTTATCAACTACACTCTTGATAAACCGGCAACAATTATACACCTCAAATACTGCGATCCACTGCAATGTCTGAGTATTTATGCTGTATATAACATAGAACAGTGATGTGTATACCCCTGCATTATGTTTCAATTACTTAATCTATGTTTTAACATTGATTTTAGGATGTGCGTCGATGTTTTTACATGGAGTTTTTTTGAGGGATGTTGATGTGTCAAAGCCTCACTTGGTGACGGTTTACTGCAGTTACACGTAACCTCTCGACAATCCAGTGTATCTGACCAACCGGCACATTTCTGGTCCCATAAAGTTTGCTGTGGATAGTTTGAGTGAGTGGGGAAAACTTTGCAGACAGAGTTTAAATTAGAAAACTGAGAGACCACCTACATTGGCAGAGAGGAATCAAAAGCCGACCTATTACTAAATGGAGACTCCAAAAAATATCCAGCAAAGAGGAATCTGGGAGTCGTGCATGGAAAGCAAGGAGCTAGCAAGTGTTGCAAGTAATTAGGAAGGCAAATAAATGTGACTTTCTGTAGAAACCTGAGGGTGACCTGATGAAGATCTTTAAGATAATAAAGTGGTGGATGCAGAGAATATTTGTCCAGGTATGATGATGGGGGTGGGGTGGGAATGTTACTGAGGAGACCTGGTCTGGGGGTATGGGGCTGGGCACACATATATTGCATGTCCCTACTTGCCCTCGAGAAGATGGTGGTGAGCTGTCTTCTTGAACCGCTGCAGTTCACCTGCTGTGGGTTGACTCACAATGTCCTTATGGAAGGAATTCCAGGACTTTAATCCAGTAACATTGAAGGAACGACAATATATTTCCAAGTCAGGATGGTGAGTGGCTTGTAGAATGTAGTGATTGATATGAGGCTAGCCAAGTGGACCTCATAGAATATGATTTCCCTGATTGGGGGCTGCTAACCTGGTCCAAACAGGTAGTCCTGGCTGACAGATATAAAAAGAAATGTCCCCCTCTTCCGCGGTTACGTTAGGGCCCGGGTGTCCTTGGAGAAGGAGCACGCGGTGTCGACCAACGCCCTGGAGTTGTTCAGGGAGAGGTGGGCGCGGCAGGGAGTGGAGTGCATCATTTCTCCCTCCAATTCTATTTTGATTTAGTCCCTACCCTCCCCTTCACTGTTTTGATCACATAGCACTGTCCTTTGATGTGAAGGGCAGTGTTTGTCACTGGCCACCCGGGTGTTTTCCTATCTTCCTGGTGGTGGAAATTGAATAAAGATTCGTGCACTTTGTGTCTTTCACTGTGTCTCACACGTATACACACACACCATGGGTGCTGGGGAAGAAATAAGCACTACCGCACTTAGGTGGTAGTGTGGGGGTTAAATTTAAAAAACTAAATAGGGAATTATAAAAAAAAAGAAAAAAAAATAAAGAAAAAAAAATATAGACAACCATTTCCCTTTAATGGCACCTTGGTGGTGTTCAAGCATTTCCCCATATCGATGGTGACATTTCCAGAAAAATCCCCATTCAAAATCTCAAAAGGGAGCTTCGGAGTCCAGTTCATGTAATAAAGACGAAGGAACCTTATTCATCTGGGCCTGACAATGATGGCAGTATTTGCATTTTATGTCTTCACATTAAATATGTCTGCTATTTTAATGGGAGCGGTAAACCAAGCTGCTTAACACCTCCAATAAGATAGAAGACTGTGGAATTTAATCAGTGTTTGTGCAATCTTCACAGATTTCTCACAGAAAGCAGCACACCTTCCACCTCCCTTCAGGTCAGGTTGTGACTTTGTCGCAGATACAGGGTCTGCATTTTCCCTGTAACTGACTGACAGAAAACATTGCTTTCTAATTTGCCTTCCTGCTATTGCAAATGCTTTCACCACTGGATATCCAGGATTTTCAACGGTATCAGCTCAAGTTATAGTCTCCCATTGTAACTGCAGCGATACAAGGCTAAAGCTGTTAAAGCAACACTGGTGGTTGCTGCTAATAATGCTCCAAGGAGTTCACCAGGGATTATCATTCAATCCCTGGATACAGGTAAGTGATGGTGAGTAAGGTCAAAGGAGTCCATTGGTTGTGGTGCATGGGGAGGTGGGGACAAGTGCAGGAGGGTGGGCTTTCACCTGCCTGATCCCCAATGCTGGGTCCCTCATTTGGGCATTGAGGGTTTGCTGGGTATCTTTCAGGAGATACAGGAGGGCCATTTGACTCCCATTAAATTCCTGAGCCACCACTACATTCGGCTGGGCCTAGGGATCACGGGTGTCAATGAGGAGGTGAGCTTCTTGTGTTGGCTCCTCCCTGCCTCCAACTGGGATTGCACGGACATTTGCCTACTGCTGGCAGACTGGCGCGATTGAGTGGGGCCTGCCTCCATGTTGTCGATCACCAGGGGCTAAGTCAAATTCTGCCAATTGTTTCACTTGGCTGAGCACATGGCATAAGTATCCAGAGAGTCAGCCATCTGTGCCACACGAATCTCCAGCTCAATAAATGAAAGAGTGAAACCAGCCAGCAACTGTCCAATAATGACCCCACACACACACACACACACAGACATCACATTTACAATGGCATATATATTTATTATCATATAAGAAGGGCATCTTTGATGGCAGGTATAACATACTTTAAAATTTTGTTTTCTCACAAGAAGCTATGATCTCTGATTTGAAAGCTCCAACATCATTGACTGCTCTGCATTTGAAATTGACACATAACTGTGTGGGATACAAGTGAGCCTTCCCAACATGTCCTCCAGAAGTCCATATTTTCAATTCTGTAAGTCCATCCTGGATCCAGTTGATGAAAATGCCAACACCGCCATTGATGAAATGTTTTTGTTCCAATGGGTCACGACTGCGTTCTTTGAACAGTCATTGTCTGGGTTTAGGTGAAGATCTGAAGACTGGTGATGATGAGAATCTCTAGACCCGGTCTTCAACCTAACGTTCTAAGTCCACCACAAAATCCTGTTTGTTTTTTTTGATAATTAGTGCTTGTAGAAAATCAAAATGGAAACCAAACTTCCTCTTCAGACTTGGTAAATCATCACAGTATGGCATCAAAAGTCAAGAAGAGACAATTGGGCTTCATCCATAGAAACCACTCATTGTTGCTTCCAAGTAACAATCATGTTTACAATGATAAAATAGCGAACACCAGTCAAATACTATCATTCTATACCCTTGTGCTTTATCTGAATAAAAGGTGTACATAGTACATATATATCCCATGTTAAAGGCTAAATGTTTTCTTTTGTTCCTCATACAATTAAAGGCAGTCTGAAGTCAGTAACAAGAAATGATACAATAGCATTGTAATATTACAAGCATCTAATGATTACTATACATAACAACACATCAAGCTAAATGAATAAGATGCAAGTCAATGTACTGTATCTGATGTTACTTGGCAGAACTTATACATATGAATTGCACAGGTTTGACACTTGGTTTGGCTTCATTTCACTCCCTATGTATCACTCTTTTGTCTTTAATCTTTAAAAAAAGATACATTTTAAAGGACTGTCAGACCCTTCCCGTGGATTGTCACTCAGATGCTGCAGAGCTGTGTAATTTCACAGGCAGTTATAGGTGAAGGGTCTCAGGCCTTTCCACCACATTAAAGGTGCTACTCAAATGCAAGTTGCTATTCGCGGATGCAACTCTATCGCCCTTTAGGTTCATGGATTATAATAAAGGAGTCACGGACAAATGACTTGGAGTTGGGTTTTTTTCACTGCTCCTCACAACTGTAAACTTACTGTCACCTGCACTGGGAGCATTAGCAGCAGAATCTGTGAGAGTTATCATTCCAATCTTTCCTGGTTAACAGAGAACACTTTTTAAAGAGATATCCAGTAATTAAGATCTAGGGAGCAGATATTAATCTGGACTCAAAACA
Source organism: Chiloscyllium plagiosum (assembly GCF_004010195.1). Taxonomy (NCBI): domain Eukaryota; kingdom Metazoa; phylum Chordata; class Chondrichthyes; order Orectolobiformes; family Hemiscylliidae; genus Chiloscyllium; species Chiloscyllium plagiosum. The sequence goes on from NC_057752.1 coordinate 2,947,887, forward strand.
CCAGAAGCGCTTAAACTAACAACGATTAATGTGTTTATTCCAATTGTTACCTTGTCAACTGTAGCCATTTAATTGAGAATCATTCTGCCCACTGAAGCAGAATTACTTGGCATAATCTTCAGCAGGCAGCCCCTACACACAGAAAAAACATTTCCACTTTGCTCTCATGAAGAATGATGGGCAATTGTCTTCTCTTTTAAGGGTATGGGGGAAGGGAAGGACTGAACGCTCAGTATTTTTCATGAAGAATGTCAGTAGCAGTAAAAGGTTTTCATTGATATTCAGTATCAGTGATGTACTCTCTTACGAATTCAAACCAGCAAGTAAGGCTCATTCTACTCTACCCTGTCAATGGTGTAAAAATCTCAGCAGAGAATCAATCTGGCATCTCCAGTCCATAAAATCTACTTGCCCAATTCTCCAACAGTGAGGCTAACAGTCTGATGGCGATTTAACACACAAGTTCACATTCAGTACAAAGTCATATCCATGACACAGTTAGAACAGTAGTGAGATCACCTGAGATAATTTCACAAAGAATGTTGGAAGCTAAAAGGGAGAGAAGCCATGCATCATAATCTGGGCAACGATGCCTAATTTGTACCAAAGTAGCACTGATTCTTGGTTGAATTAAAGAATTCAAATTTCTTTCAATTTCCCCTCCCCTTTGTGAATCAGTCAAGTGGTGAAGGAGAAAGGACATTTCAGGTAGCAGGAGATGTTCTGGGAATGGTTGCTTGCTTGACTTGTTCTTTAAGTATATGTAGCTGGTAAGATTGTGTCTGTATCTCATGTCGACTGTTGGGTTTACAGCCATGATGGTTCATTTGTTGTCAGTCCCTTTGTCCTGTTGTCAGTCACTGGTGTGTCAGCCGACACATAGTCTCATGTCATCTGTGGAAAGATGTCTCTGCAAATGTAGGGACTCTCAACTGTCAGTAATAAGCAGCTGATTAACTCTCCTCTGGCTCTGGGCTGGCAGTCATTTAAAACACTGATGAACATAATATTTAGCATTGAATTTACATTACTTAACATAAATGATCACCTTTGCAATTTGAATAAGGGTGTTAGTCCATTGATGATTCTAATCATCAATCTGTTTCTCCTCAAAATTGGCATGGCGTTGAATACATAGTTTCCTTAAGATAAATTCAAACTACATTACATTATACTATGGAAATCTTCTAAACATCAGACCTTCCATCTTGTACAACGCATAGTTGTTTAAGAGTATAATTCAGCAGCAAAGAGTCTTGTGCAGACACACAAATCTACAAAAGGAATGATAATTCATACTGAAGTCTTTGTTCTACAGATACCAGTGGTCATCATACACTAAAGTCTGAACATTGTGCAGTTTTCTCCCTTGAAATTATGTTTGACACAAGAGTGCTCAAATCGCTCTCGAGCTTAGCAATTCGCCAGGCTCTTGTCCATGCCCACAATCCAAACCAGTGCTGTAATCTCAGCTGATGGATGAGTGCAGGCCTGCAATTCAGTCAGTCACTGTGAACATCTCATTTCAACCCTGCCTTGATATAGTTCCCAAATGGAGAGCAGACACCTCTGCTCCTTCCATCCCCCCCCCCCTCCCCAAAAGAACTATATGTTGTTCCATTCTTCTTTTGTGAGATATGGACATCACCAGCAAGGCCTGTTGCATTTGTTGCTTATCTCTAATTGCACACACAGAGTCGCAAGTTGGTCAGGCCAGGAAAGGACAGCAGATTTCCTTCCTTTCAGGGCATTAGATTAGATTAGATTCCCCTACAGTGTGGAAACAGGCCCTTCTGCCCAACAAGTGCACACCGACCCTCCGAAGAGTAACCCACCTAAACCCATTCCCTCTAACTAATGCACCTAACACTATGGGCAATTTAGCATGGCCAATTCAGCTAACCTGCACATCTTTGGACTGTGGGAGGAAACCAGAGCACCTGGAGGAAACCCACACAGACACGGGGAGAATGTGCAAACTCCACACAGACAGTTGCCCAAGGTGGGAATTGAACCTGGGTCCCTGGCGTTGTGAGGCAGCAGTGCTGACCACTGAGCCACCGTGCCGCCCCATTAGAGTACAAGATGAGCTTTTACAACAATCGACAATGGTTTCATGGTCACCATCACAGAGATTAATTACTGAGATTTAACAGTTCCATCCTCCCAATATTAAATTACTATAAGGCAGGAGGAATCACTTCCATTTTCCATTGCTGAAGGTCTTTTTGACTAAAGCCAGGAGTCTCAGTCCAGTTGATATGCTAGGGCTGGGCAAGATACTCAGAAATTCTGTTGAGAATTATAGGTGCACAGGGGCAGATGAGATATGTCTCTTAGTTATATCCTGGCCGAGGAAGATGTGTCCATCTTATGATGCTTGGAAGCTTAAGTTGTAAGATTTTATTAATTCCTCAGTCATTGCCAACTGCCTTTAATGTAGTTATCAGGCTTCAGGTCTGTAGTTAACTACAGTTCTGCCTTTATATGGATAAGGGGTTGCAGTTGATTTTATTTTTCAGATGTTACGTACAAGAAGTTACGGTTGTCCAATTTTTCATTGCTCTCCCAATGAGACTTGATTGAAACGAAAAGAGCTCAGTATCACAGGCATGATCTAGCAAATGGAATCACCTCTATTAACATCATGGGACAAAAGGAAAACCACATTGCTATAGGATCAGCTTACACAGCATTGACATTTAAATCGTCCTGTAAGTGAAGTAGGACTTTAACAGAAGTTGCTGGATTCTTTCTCTCCCTACTGTGAACAATTAGTAACAGCCCCTCAAACCTGTTCCACCATTCAATCAGGTCACTGCTGATCTATACCTGCTTTGGTCTCTTATCCCTGAACGACGTCTTTGCTTCCTCAGCCAAACTTCAGGTTCTTCAAATCCAAGCCTGAAATCAGTTAATACTTCATCATCGAACAATGTCACAAAGCGTTGGTGGGAGCCTGTACTTTGGGTCTCTGACCTTCACTCTGCCTTCTTAATAGGGAGACTCAGAATGATGCATTATCCACCAAAGTTTAGTATTTGCAAGTTCAATTGACTGTGGATTATGAGCAGAGAGGCTGACCTGTGAACTGTCCAAGGTACTGAAACCCCATCTCAATCAATGTTCTTCAGAGGTGAAGTGGTTCTTTCTATTGCATCTTCTGCTTAGATTTGTGTTTTAATTTGGGAGAATAGGACTCACCTTTTCTTTAATAAAGATCATTTGACTGGGGGGGAAACTGGAGTGTCCACTTCCAGAATTACTGAGATGAGGAGCAGACATCCTTTTCCTTCTCACATTTCCAACTATTGTTCAATGGCAACATATGTTATAATCCGACTGCAATAGCTCTGCAACAAACACACAACCAAAAATAAGCTTGAGTCGCTTCCTTTTGTACAGTGTTACGTACTTCACAGTTTTTGGCACAGGAACAACATCATGTGTTGTGTTTTTGTCACTGAGTATATTTAAGATGGAGATAGATAGGTTCTTGAGTATCAAGGGGATCAAGGGTAACAGGGAGAAAGCGGGAGAATAGGGTTGAGAAACTTATCAAGCCATGATTGAATGGCAGAGACAATTCGATGGGCTGAAAGGCCGAATTTCTGCTCCAATGTTTTATGGCCTTATAGTTTGTTTCCAATAGCTACCATCTACTTTCCTGGACAACACCTCCCCCCATTAAATGTGCTGGACTTGGAAGCATCTATTTGATCAATGTTTCCATTTTATCTTTAGAGAAAGAGAGATTAATCTTGGGAGAAAGTATAAAATGGGTGAATCACTGACCTGTTTTACAATCTGCCTGATTTCTGTTTTCTGTGATGACTAATTTGTTCTGACCTTCCTTGTACTGGTGCCCAAGAAAAATTTCTCACTGTCTGCCATGATTTTAGCTGCAATTTAACAAATAAATGAGGCAGTGTTTATCTCTCAATCAAACCTGCACTACTTCCCCACTTGGTGTCCTTTTTCATTCCAACTCTGAGCGATCTATAGTGTAAAGTGACCACTTGGCAATGGAAGAAGAGATAATGGGTATAAATGTTATTAATAAACAAAGTCCATCAGCAATAGGAAATTAATTGTTGTAGCAACAGGTTTTACTTGCGATGATGTGAAATGTGCTCTAATGTTTGTTTTACCTTAAGAACATGATCACATAACATGATATGAGCGGCCTACAGAAGCGTTTACAATAATCAGTGAATAAAAAATTCCTTTTACAAAACTGGAATATGACTCTAGATGAGAGAAAAAAGTTGGTTTTCTTTTCGCAAAGTTAGTGTAAGAATGAGTGGAGTCCACGGAACAGTCATCCCCAAAACTGCCATTTTGTTTCAAACATGTAGTCGGGTTGTTTTTTGAGTGTGTCTCCAGAAGGTTTGTTCAATGACTTTGGTAGTTCAGAATTGGACAGCTCCAATCTCCGTGGACAGTCCAGTCTCCTTTCCGCTTGTTGAACCGTGAGATAAGTGCGTGTCGTAGTGGTTGCCAGTCGTGAGCCTCAGCTATCAGCAGGTGAAGTCTTCAAACGTGCTGCGAGGCGGGTGGTGAGGTAGAATGTTCGCTGGGTATGTCATTCCCGCTGGGTGGCTCCTTAGGTTCTCACATGGGTTCTGTGGGAAAAGGAAGCAAATTCCCCACACTGACAGTTAAAGATTAGCAACATCCACAGAGCCCAAGGCAAAAACCTTGGATGGGTTCATGGGAACACTTGGCATTTCATGATGAGGATATGAAATGGGATAAAGATTTATCAGGGTCTATCTTGAAAAAGAATGTAAGGTATACCCCCAGGAGATGGGCCCTGATGACAAAACAGAATGAGAAACAGGGACAACAGAGTGCAAAATCCTGGACTGGTACCAATGCACCTTATCTAGTAAACTCCAAAATATATCATAGGGATGTCAACAGAGGAATGGTAGAACAAGTTGGCTTCATTAAATTGAAGTTACTCTTCTGAGTTATAGTTGGCAGTTGTAGACTTTTTAAAAATAAAAATTAAATAGTTTAAAGCGAAATAATGCTCTCTTAGTAGTACAGAACTTGATTTTTGCTTTAAAAGAGACAGTCCAAGCTTTTTATCTTGCAGTTATCAGGACTGCTGCGAGAATCCTTTTACAATTCGGTATTCTTGTAATTCTGCTGAAAAGCTTTGAAGCATGTCTCTTTCTCAGCAAAACTCTGGAAACAATGTTCAGTTTGTCAAGGTAAGGGATGTAAATCTGCAGAAGAGAGAACTCCTGGTTTTGATATCCAGCACATGTAGCAGCTCAGGAGGAAGGTTTCTCTTGATGGTGTGTCAATGATGCTTCTTAGCCAGAACCACAGAACAGCAAAGCCTACACTCCCTCAGAACTCCACAATGATATTGTAGTCTTCCATGGGGAGAAAGTGAGGTCTGCAGATGCTGGAGATCAGAGCTGGAAATGTGTTGCTGGAAAAGCGCAGCAGGTCAGGCAGCATCCAGGAAACAGGAGAATCGACGTTTCGGGCATAAGCCCTTCTTCAGGAATGAATGGCCTGAAGAAGGGCTTATGCCCGAAACGTCGATTCTCCTGTTTCCTGGATGCTGCCTGACCTGCTGCGCTTTTCCAGCAACACATTTCCAGTTGTAGTCTTCCATACAAACCAAAATTGAGGTCCCTCCCATCAACTTAGAGTTAAAAATCACACAACACCAGGTTATAGTCCAACAGGTTTATTTGGCAGCACTAGCTTTCGGAGCGCCGTTCCTTCATCAGGTGGTTGTGGAGTATAAGATCGTAAGACAGAATTTATAGCAAAAGTTTACATTCTGTAAATTCTGTGTCTTACGATCTTACACTCCACAACCAGCTAATGAAGGAACAGTGCTCCGAAAGCTAATGCTTCCAAATGAACCTGTTGGACTATAACCTGGTGTTGTGTGATTTTTTTAACTTTGGACGCCCCAGTCCAACACCGGCATCTCCGAGTCAATTTAGAGTTAATTGCTGTTCATCTATAGCCCTGAGGTTTAGATGGAGACAGCTCCAACGCATTCTTGCAGGACTTTCACAGTCAGCTGCTAGACAAGGCTCTTGTTTCATCAGCGTGCACCCATATTTGAACAGAGGTCCTGAGGGAGGACAGTATTCCAGCAGAAGAACCTCTGAGCACTTCCCTTCATTGTTTACGTTGCTTGTCAAGCACCAATCTCCACAGAGCTGCTAGGCTCTCCTGATAAGATAGAGATGCAGCCTTGCAGGAGAGGTGTCCTATGCAATAAGGCCGACAATTGTAAGGGATAAGTTATTAAAAGTGCAGACAAGATGAGAGGAACTTTTTTAATGCTGCAAGTTGTTGTGATCTGGAATGCTTTGGCTGGAAGTAGGTTTAATATTAGCATTCAATATTTAAGGAAAGTATCATTTCATTGGAGGCGATCCAGAGAAGGTTCACAAGGATGATCCCTGGTATGGAGGGATTGTGCTATCACCAAAGGCTCAACAGGCAGGGACACTAATCACGGGTTTAGAAGAATGAGAAGCATTGAAACATATGGGATTCTTAAGGGGCTTGACAGGGTCAATGCTGAGAGGATGTTTCCCCTCTAGGAATCTACGATGAGAGGGCACAGTCTCAGAATAAAGGGGTGCCAATTTATGACTCAGATAAGGAGGAATATTTTCTCTCAGAGGGTTGAGAGTCTTTGGAACTCTGTGCCACAGAGAGCTGTGGGAGCAGAGTCCTTGCTTATATTTAAAGCTAAGATTGATGGTTGGGCAAATCAAGGGTTCTGGGGAAAATGTAGTCAAGTGAATGTATGGATTGTTGGATCAGCCTATTGAGTGGCAGAGCAGGCTCGAGGGGCCGAATGTTCCTATTTCTTATGGTCTTAAAAGGGAATTGGATAAATAAATGAAGGGGAGAGAGACAAATGCCAGGACGACAAGAAATGGGTCGAATTGACAGACTTTTGAAAGAGAAAGACTGCAAACAATGGGCCAAATGGCCTCCTTCCGTGCTGTAAAATTGCATGAAATGATTCGATTTCCTTCAATGTCTCTGGTTCCCTGCAGGTCAGCGACTTTGATCATTTGAGTGGATAGTGCCGACAGTCCGGCACTATAAAGGCACCCCTGTGCCAGCTGATCAGAAATAGTATGGTGACGTAACAAGCAAAAAGAATCTGGCTCACACTGATGTACAAAGCAATCAGCTGATGATAAATGCAGTTCATGATTCCGAATGATTCTCCTTAGATGTTCATGCACTGAGTTTAAATAAGCAGGTATCCAACTTTCTAATGAAATAGCTTCTGACTTTATTGTGACAGGGCTGTCGGGTGGCTGCTTTTATTTCATTACTGGTGCTTCAAAGCATTTAACTTCTGAGCCACTGAGTGGGATTTTAATTACTTTTATTACTAAATCATTAGTATAATAATGCACTGTGCCTCAGCGATTATCTGGAGGTGTTATGCTTTAACAGAGCAGCCAGTGCTCGCAGCAGATCTGGCATGGCAATGGTGGGACAGTCCTGGCACATCCCCCATGACGTAGCTGCGGATGAAAACAAAACAGCAGACCATGGGTTGGAGCATTACTTGTCCATGCGTGGCATGTGTGTCTGAGAACTTCTGGCCTGCCTCTCACAGGGTTGAATGAGCATTTTGTAATATTAGAAAGTAAGGTCAATCAAGCTTGGGAGAGGCAAAGTGTTTAATTTGCTGGCTCTGTCTGAATGCAGTTCGTAAGTTGAAGCAGAAATGTGTGTTTCTTCACAAGGAGAAAGTGCATGACAGAGAGCTCTGGTGCAGCACTGGCAGCCAGAGTTGGTGGCATCACGCTCTGCGAGAAATCTCATCAGCTGCACTCCTTCCACCCCACACTGATGGAAAGCCCACTTGTTGGGTGGGTGAGCTCATGTCAATGGAAGGAGGGAGAACACTCCTTCCTAATGGGGTGGGGGGCGGAAACAAAAAATCCAATGGGGCTTTGCTCTGGTGGCTGGCTGTAAAAGGTTACCAGCTGTCCGCTGTGGATTGAGAAGGGCACTGGCAACAGGTTTCCTGTCCAGTCTGCATGAGACACTGGGAGTGACCTAGGAGTATATCACTAACCTATAGACTGCAAGAGACACTAGGAGACTTCCAACAATATAAAAATGGTAGCGATGCCTTAAAACTAAGAGATGAAAAAGCAATACTTGCATGGCGTTTGATGTCATCCAGGCTGAGTGTTACTCCCTTGTCATTGTTGTTTCTCTTCTGTTGTTTTCCATATTTCAATATGCCACATAGTTTGTACTTCAACACCTGCCAACATAAAACACCCAGTGATCACTGACTGCTTGAAATGACTGGAGCTTTGGTGATGCTAGATAGGTGATGGGACAGGGATTCCTTGTGCGCTTGTTCTGTCTGCCTGTGTGTATGCGCTTCTGTCTACCTATGTGCGCTCATTCTCTCTGCCTATGCATGTGCGATTGTTCTGTCTGCCCATGTATGTGTACTTTGTTGTACATTTACTTGCTCACTCACTTATCATCAGCACTTTGCATCACTGTCTGCCAGATCTAGAGAACTACCATGTCAGGGAGGAGAAGCTGTGCTGTGTTGGTCCACACAGGAGACACTGGCAGATCTTCCACTGGAGCTGAGGGCTCTTGTTGTAGAAGAATTTTGGCAGCTGCCAGAAAGCAGTATGGATTGTATCACCACGTGACCCACGTGTAAGACACACTTTTAATGGTAGCTCCAAACTAGCACCCATTAGAGTTTTGTATCTTACCAGTCATTGAATCATCATTCATCATAGACAGAAGGAAGCTGATCATACTGTGTTTCATTCATAGATTATTGGCCCTACCCTCAATCAATGCAATGTGTCCCAAACTCCAACGTGTAAATCGCTTTCAACAACGAAGATGTCCTTAGTTTCATTTTCAATGTCACCCACAGGAATTTCAACCCCATAAGCCAAAAAAGGTTCAGCCCACGCTACTGGACCAGTGAAACTGAGCACAGCCCTGTGAAGGAGAGAGGAGGGAGCGAACTCAGCGTCTCGCCCCATCACAGCACTGTGTGCAGCTCTGAGCTCCTTACATCCATGCTCAATCACAGGTTGAATAACAAACACAAGGATTTTTATTTACATAGAGCCTTTTACAACTTCAGGGGATCCTAATCACTTTACAGCTTACAAATGTATTCGCTGCTCTATCACAAGATAAGTGCCGGAAGAAGGGCTTATGCCCGAAACGTCGATTCTCCTGTTCCTTGGATGCTGCCTGATCTGCTGTGCTTTTCCAGCAACACATTTTCAGCTCTGATCTCCAGCATCTGCAGCCCTCACTTTCTCACAAGATAAGTGCCCCAAGACAGAGACACAATGAAAGCTCGCGTGTGCTAACAAGCAATGTTGCATACAGAGACTGAAATGGTGCCACCTAGGATCACAGTTGATTGGTCCCACTTCCACGAGCTCCTGAGACCAGCCTCTCTGTTATTCGCAGCCAAGCAGGTGTCCTTCAACCTCGACATTTCTCCTGAAACAGGAGCTGCCACACACCTTAGGAACAGCACTGTTCCTCTTCCTATTGTAGGCAGGTAGGCCCATTTTTCTATTACCACCCCAACTTCCCAGAGTTTGGGCTGCACCTCTCCAGATTGCCTTCTCTCCAGGCAAAGTGTATTCCAGACCAGGCTCACTTCGCCAACATTTCATATCTCTGGATGCTATCCAAATTAAGGTGGAGGCTTCCTGTCAGCTTGGCTCACCCACTGCGATGCTCCATTATGCTGTTTTGTCTGGACTCAGGAAACCGGGGGAATGCCTACTAACCTCACAATAGTAGATTCCAATGGCAAAGGGATGATTCGTTTTGAGGACAGTTTTGACTGGCTCTGCCTACGGTTAATTTACAAGGGACTGCTCGAAATCCAGTCCAAATTCGTAGAAATATCCACTGCAAATCTCATGCCTGCTGTACAAGAAGACGGAACTGCTATCTTGCTTGTTATTCTCAGCAAGTACTGGTCAGGCAACAACAAGAGAAGTCTTTATTGCCTATTCAGACTCTGATCTCAAGAGGGCAGAGAGCTGGCTTCAATGATGCACTTGAGCTAATCTTCTAACAGGATTTAGGAACTGATGATACCTCAGACAAAGGCCAAAGAATCCACTGCATTGTGAAGGCAATGCTTTTTAAATGGGTAAACAGCTGCATATTTAATGGATGAGAGTTGAAAAAGGGCAGACGGGTCCCTGAAGGGATGAATCGTTCTGCTTTTGGAGAGGATAGTATTTATTTCTTTGGATGAGTGCCCCTGCTGGGTAACTGGGTTGACACCACAATAAGCATAGGCCAGATGTCAGACACCTTTTCAAGCTTAGTTATTGGGACCCCCAGCATCCCTTCAACATTCTGCTAGTCTCTGTCCACTATTTGAACCTGTCGAGCAGACGGGAGCCCAGGGACAGCAGCTGATGGAACAAGATTCGTCGCATTGGGAGCACTTTTCCACAATTGGATTTAAGGATCTGCAGAGCCTGACCCAGGAACTGTCGATGCTGACACTGTGCAGCAAATGGAGACTTTTGCCATTCCTCAGAGCTGGCTCTTTCCTGAACTTCAAAAAAAAAAGAACCTGCAGAGGCCACTTGGAAGACAAGGAAATCGCACAACGCAATTCCAAACTGTTATGGTGATACAACGGGGAAGTAGACTTGGCAGAGAAGGTTGACCAAGGGCTTCGTGAATAGCACAGCACGTTTGAGGGTGAAGTGTCTACTCCTGCTCTTAATGCTTATGCTCATCTCTAAAAATTCCAGAATCCCGCTCAAGCAAAACAGAATCAAGCCAGTTTCTTGGACCTTGGGCCAACCTGGGAGATTTTTCCCTTGTTGTGTGATGAGCCTTTGCTCCCTTCAGTGTATTATAGCCTTATTGCAAACTGGACTCCTCTGACTTCACATAAATGGCATAGGTACACAATCCTTTATCCGAAATCCGAAAAGCTCCGAATTCTTTTCGTGGTGTGTGGAGCCTCATTTTGGCGAAAAAACAGGTGACCCAACTCCACACCCACTCGAACCACGTCACTCAGATGTGTCATGATGGCGTGGCCCAGCACTGGCAGGCGCCAATTGAGTCTCAGCGCTCGTACTATTCACATGTGCATCTCCTGTGAGGTAAATTTTAAACATTTTACTGTGAAAATGTCATTTATTCCGAAATCCAAAAAATTGCGAATTCCAAAAAAAAAAGTGGCCCCAAGGATTTTGGATAAAGGATTGTATACCTGTTGAGTAATTTTATTATTAATCTTCAATCACAGTGCAATGCAGTCAATCTGGTTCAAATGCTACTCTTTATTCATTAAATCACAATACATGTAATGAAAGCATAGTATTTAATTGGGAAACAAATCTAGATCAAACCATACACTCACTGCTGATGAAAGCTTACTAGAGCAGATTGTATTTTAAGCATTAAAGAGGGTACAGTTTTAAACTAAAAAGATTGCACTTAAAAGGCAGGTAATGGTGCCATAGTCCCAGAGGACCACAGGGCCGCTCTCTCATTTGACAGATGGAGAGAGAGAAGAAAAAGACAGAGAGAGAAAGAGGGAGAGAAAAAGAGAGAAAGAAAAAAAGAGAGGAAAGAGAAAACAAAGAGAAAAGAGAGAGAAAGAAAAGAGAGAGAGTGGGAAAAAAGAGAGGGGAAAAAGT